>NW_006979646.1:0-732 GCF_000164805.1 Carlito syrichta | reverse complement strand
GAACTACAGCAGCTCACTATCGCTACCGGCTAATTTTTTATTTATTGTAGAGACGAGGTCTAGCCAAGTTACCCGGGGACCCGGTCTTGAATGGGGGCTCAGGCAGTCCACTCACCTCGGCCTCCCAGAGGACTGGGATTACAGGCTGAGACACTGAGCCCGGCCTGTCAACCAATTTACTTTAAATGGATTTGGGTTTTCACATGTCTGTCTCAATCTTGTTATATTATTTTTCAAATTGTTGCTAAACATCAGAATGATTGGCTACCGGACACTGTCCTATACCATGCAGATGTAATATGTGAAAATATGTAAACATCAGACAATCAGACACTATAGCTTAGAACCCATCACATCGGTGGTATTTGCCGTGCTGCCACCAAGAAAATGTAGGCGCCCAACGACGAGCTGTGCTGCGACCAAGAGAACTCGGCTGGGCGAGATGGTGGTGCAAGGGACCTGCGGGTGACAGTAAGCTGTGTTACTGAGGACAGGCATCCATTTTGGTGCAGTCAAGGGTGCTGTTACTGAGAACCATGGACTTTCAGAAACAAGAGGTCGTTACACCAAGGGGTTCCTGCACTAAGTGCTATGATCGAAAAACTGCCGGCCTGGAGTAGCTGGAGAAAGAGCTAACCAGAGCGCCTCGCACTCCAACCGTAACACCGGCACTCGCGGTCTCAGGATGGAGAAAGCGAGCACACGGAGCGACCAGGACAGGTGACATTTGGC
>NW_006979645.1:0-728 GCF_000164805.1 Carlito syrichta | reverse complement strand
CCATCTGGCTAGCCATGTAGCTAGCTAGTTAATCAGCTGGCTACCTGCTGGGTAGCTGGTCAAGTTAGCTAGTTCATTCAGCTGGGCAGCCAGCTGGCTATCTAGTTGAGTAGGCTAGTTAAGTCAGCTGGCTAGCCATCTGGCTAGCTGATTAAATCAATTAGTTAATTCAGCTGGCCAGCCAGCTTTCTAGCTAGGTAGCTAACTAATTAAGTCAGTTGGTTTGGTCAGTTGGCTAGCTAGTTAGTTTAGTTAGTTCAGTCAACTGGCTTGTCAGATGCCTATCAGGGTATCTATCTAGTTAAGTCAGCTGGCTATCCATCTGGCTAGCTAGTTAAGTCACCTAGTTAAGACAGCTCGCTGACCAGCAGATTATCTAGGTAGTTAGGTACTTAAGTCAGCTGGCAAGCAAGCAGACTATGTAGGTAGTTAGCTAGTTAAGTCAGCTAGCAATCCATCAAGCTATCTAGTTATGTCAGCAAGTTAAGTCAGCTTACTGTCCAGCTGTCTATGTAGATAGATAGCTAGTTAAGTCTGCTAGCTAGCCAGCTGGCTACTTAGTTAAGTCAGCTAGTTAAGTCACCTGACAAGGCTGCTGGATAGCTAGGTAGCTAGGAAATTAAGTCAGCTGGCTAGCCAGCTGGCAGGTAGTTAATTCAGCTAGTTTATTCAGCTGGCTAACCAGATGAGTAGCTAGTTAAGTCAGCACATTAAGTCAGTTGTCTAGG
>NW_006979644.1:0-3052 GCF_000164805.1 Carlito syrichta | reverse complement strand
GAGTGATCAGACCGGTGAGCTGATACTAGTGACTGTCGAGTGAGCGAAGGGTGAGATCCTTAACTAGTTGGCCAGCAAGAGAGCCCATTGGTGAGCTGACTTAACTAGTTGGCTGGTGAGCAAGCCGATTAGTTAGCTGTCCTGTTGGCCTGTAAGAAAGCCGACGAGTTAGTTGAACTTTTGGTTGGCGAGCTAGCCGACTAGTTTGCTGACCGGTTGGCAGGTGAGCGAGCAGACCAGTTAGATGAACTGATGGAAAGTGAGCAAGGCCACTAGTTAGCAGACTAGCTTGCTGTTTTGCTAGTCCACTTGTTAGCTAAGTAACTAGCTGATTTGCTAGCTGACATAACTAGATAGCTGACTAGCTAGCTGTCTATGTGACTGACATAACTAGAGAGCAAACAAGCTATCTAGCTGTCTATCTAGCTGACTTAACTAGCTAGATAACTGGCTAGTTAGCTGGCTAGCTGACTTAAGTATCTAGCTGATCAGTTAGCTGACTAGATAGCTGACTTAAATAGCTAGCTGACAAGTAACCTGATTACCTAGCTGACAACTAGCTAGCTGAATAGTTAGCTGACTTGCTAGCTGACTTAACTATTTAGCTGGCTAGCTAGCTGACTTAACTAGCTGACTTGCTAGTTGGCTGGCTAGCTGGAAAGCCTGCTGACTTAACTAGCTAGCTACTTGGTTATCTAGATGGCTAGCCGGCTGACTTAATTAGCTAGCTACCTGGTTGGCTAGTTGGCTAGGCAGCCAGTTAACCAGCTAGAGGGCTGGCCAGCTGGCTAGCTGGCTGAATTAAATAGTCAGCCGACTGGCTGAACAGTCTGATAGCCAGCCGTCTTACAAGTCAGTCACCCTGCTGTTCAGCAGGCTAGACAGCCAGCTTAACTAGATGGCCACCAGATAACCAGCCTGTTAACAAGCCAACTTAACTTCTCAGCCACCTAGCTAGCTTCCGGCGAACCAGCTGTCTTAACTAACTAACTTAAGTAGATAGCCATCTGACTAGCCAGCTGGCTTAATTGGCTAGCCACCAAGCTAGCCAGCCGTCTAGCCAGGTCTCCTAAATAGCTGCCTTAACTAGCTAGCCAGCAGGCTAGCCAGCTGACTTAATTAGCTAGCTACCTACCTAAACAGGGGGCTAGCCAGTTGACTTAACTAGCTGACGTAACCTAGACATCTGGCTAGCCAGCTGACTTAACTAGCTGGCTACCTGGCTAGCCAGATGGCTAGCCACTTGAATTAACTAGCTGACTTAAGCAGCTAAGCAGCTGGCTAGCCAACTGTATCAACTAGGTAACTTAACTCATTAGCCAGCTGGTTAGCCAGCTGACTTAACTAGCTGACATCACTAGTTAACCAGGTGACTAGCAGGCTTAATTAACTAGCTATCTACCTACGTATCACGCTGGCTTGCCAGCTGATTAATCTAGCTGACGTAAAGATATCCAGCTGGCCAGCCAGCAGACTTATCTCTCTAGCTATCCTGCTAGGCATCTGGCTAGCCAGCCGACTTAACTAACTGACTTAACTAGTTATGTTGCTGACTTAACTAGCTGAGTTAACAAGTCAGCTACCTACCTAATCAGCTGACATAATTAGCTGACTTAACTAGTTAGCTTCCTAGATAGCTATCATATAGCTAGTTAACTTAACTAGCTGACTTAACTAGCCAGCTTGCAGACATATCTAGCTAACTTAACTAGCTAGCTTCCTAGCTAGCCAGATGACTTAATTAGCTGAAGTATCTAGAGATCCAGATGGCTGCCCATCTGACTTTACTAGCTTTTTAACTAGCTATCCAGCTGGCTTGACAACTGAATTAATATGCTGAGTTAACTAGCTACCCAGTTGTTTAGCCAGCTGAGTAAACTTGACATCACTTGCTAACCAGGTAGCTATCTAGCTGACATAACTAGCTAGCTACCTACCTTGTCAGTTGACTTGCCAGCTCTCTTAAGTAGCTGAATTAACCAACTAGCCAGCTGGCTAGCCAAATGACCTAACTAGCTCACTACCTAGCTAGCCAGGTGGCTAACCATCTGATTTAAATAGCTTGCTACTGACGTATACCATTGGCTTGCCCGCTGAATTAACTAACAGGCTACCTAGCTAACAAGCTGGCTATCGAGCTGACATAACTAGGTGACTTAACTAGCTAGTCAGCTGGCTAGTCAGCTGACTTAACAAGTTAGCTACCCAGATAGGCAGCTGGCTAGCAAACTGACTTAACTAACTGACTCAACTAGCCAGCCAGCTGACTTATCTTTCTGATTTAACTAGCTAGCCAGCTGGTTGGCCAGCTGAATTAACTAGCTGACTTAACCAGCTAGCCAGATGGCTATCCAGCTGATTTAACTAGCTAGCTACCTACCTAACCAGCTGGGAAGCCAGATGAATTAACTAGATGACTTAAGTAGCTAGCGAGCTGGCTAGCCAGTTGACTTAATTAGCTTGGTACCTAGCTATCCAGCTGGTTAGCCAACTGACCTAACTAGTTGACTTAACCATCTAGCAACCTGGCACAACAAGCTGACTTAACTAGTTAGCTAGCTGGCTACCCAGCTGACTTAACTAGCTCTCTACCTAGCTAGCTAGCTGGCTAGTCAGCAGACGTAACTAGCTGACTTAATTAGATAGCCAGCTGACTAGCCAGCTGACTTAACAGGCTTGCTGCTTTGCTAGACAGCTAGTTCACCAGCTGACTTAGTTAGCTGAATTAAATAGCTAGGCTGCTTGCTACACAGCTGAATTAACTAGCTTGCTATATAGCTAGCCAGCTGGCAAGCTAGGTGACTTTAATAGGTGACTTAACAAGCTAGACAACTGACTAGATAGCTGAATTAAGTAGCAAGCCACATAGCTAGCCATCTAGATATCTAACTGACTTAACTAGGTTGCTTAACTAGCTAGCCATCACGCTAGAGAGCTGACTTAACTATCTAGCAACCAAGCTAGCCAGTTGTCTAGCCAGTTGACTTAACTAGTGACTTATGTAGCTAGCCAGCTGGCTAACAGGCTGACCTATCTGCCTAGCTACCTAGCT
>NW_006979643.1:0-832 GCF_000164805.1 Carlito syrichta | reverse complement strand
AACTGACTCCAGGAGTGACACGGGGGGCAGGCATGGTGGGAAGGAGCCAAGTGGGCAGGTGGGTGCTCTTCCTGAGCTGTGGGTGCAAATGAGCCCCAGAGTGGACAGGGTCGCTTCAGCCCCTCGGTTGGGTATCAAGGAGTCCTGCACATCTTGGGTTCCCCGATGGGAGGCACCCTCCAATTCACATCTGTCTTCTCTCCAGGGACGATGCCTTCTCTGACAGTCTGAGCCAGAAGGCTGACAGCGAGGCCAGCAGTGAGCCTGGCTTCTCACTGCTTTTTAAATCACACTCTCAAAATGTCACATTCTATGTTTTTTCCAGGGGTCACGTGATCATGTGATCAACCTGCACATGTAGGTATTTGCAGATAGAGTCAAAAGAATCAGTCATATCGGGAACATGCATTTGTAGAATTATTTCAGCAGAAGTTCAGATGCCTCTTTGCAGCAAATTCTACTCTGTTCAGCAGATAGCTCAGGGTACTGATAGAATTGGGAAGGGCAAGGAAGTGGAAGTCTGGGACAGGTAGATCAAAAAGCTATGGTTTTCTAACTCTAGGAGGACCATATCTTCTGCCTCTCTTTTCCACACCCTCTTTCCACCCTTACTTTCTTTCTTCTTGTTCTTTCTTTCTCAGTATTTATTTCTCTTCAACACTTATGCTTGGTTCCGTTGGGACACTCACAGGCGCTGCTTAGCTTGGCTTGTAGCACTAGGATCTGAAGCGCTGATGGTTCCTAGTCACAATCCATTTCCAATACACCATTCCTCTTCCTACTCCCTCCCTTTTTCCAGCCTTCCTTCCCCTCACCAGGGCCTCAGAATCTT
>NW_006979642.1:0-549 GCF_000164805.1 Carlito syrichta | reverse complement strand
CCAGACAGTATTAGCCAAGGGTGGGGCCGGAGTGTGGGGAGGACAACACATGGGGTGGGACCAGAGCATTGACTCACGTGGGAACCCTCCCCAAAGGGGCCTTGTTCATTGTGCACAGCTCAACAGAGCCCTTGAGACTCTGCTTCCTGTGTCCTCAGTGAGCACCACCAGTGGAGAGTGGATAAGAAGGCCACATCAGGGCAGGACAGAGCAGGTGGATGACCACCTCCCCTGTGTTGCGATTGATGCAGTGGGTAGAAGAAGGCTGTGGCTAGAGACTCAGCCAGGGGCCATCACATCCCCCTGTGAGGCTCTTTGTCACCCTCACTGCCGTGGGCATCTCCTCAGACTTACAGCCAAGGTAGAAAGTGGACAGCCAGAAGTGTAGACAGACCCATGGGGGTAGAGCTGAGAGGTACTAATAGGACAAGGGTCACAGAAGGGCTAGAGTGGACAGAGACAGTAACAGACTCTGCAATAAAGGAAGAAAAGTCAGCCAACAGGCAGGGTTACCTGTGGGTGCCATTAGAGTCAGGGGACACTGGAGGG
>NW_006979641.1:0-3735 GCF_000164805.1 Carlito syrichta | reverse complement strand
CAAGGAGATTTTTGACAGATTTCCTTGGGTTTTCCAGGTGTGGGGTAATATTATCAGCAAAGAGGAGTAACTTCATTTTTCCTGTTTGGAACTCCTGATTTTTTTTTCTGTCTGATTTCTCTAGCTAGGACTTCCAACACTGTGTTGAACAGGAAGACTGAGAGTGGGCAGGTTTGTCTTGTTCCAGTTTTCAGGGGAAATGCATCCAATTTATGTCTATTTAGCAATATGTTGGTTTTAGTATATTGCAGATGGCTCTTACTATTTTGAGGTATGTTCCCTCTATACCTAGGTGTTGAAGGGTTTTTATAGGAATGGATGCTGGATCTTGTCAAAAGCCTATTCTGCATCTAATGATATAATCCTGTGGTTCTTGTTTTTACATCTGTTAATGTTTTTAATTACATTTATGGTCTTGCAGATGTTGAACTATCCCTTCATCCTGGGGATGAAGCCTACTAATTATTCATGGTGATTAATTTTTGACATGTATAGTTGAATTCAATTTGCTAGAACCTTGTTGACAATTTTTGCACTTATGTTCATCAGGGATATTTGTCTGTAGTTTTCTTTCTTTGGAGATCAACTGAATTTTAGACTCATTATGTCTTCCAGGATTATAAAACTCCTGTAAAAAAAAGGAAAAACACAAATTACACATGAATTAGTGTGAATACTTCACTTATGTAATACTCAAGAAGTCCTTGTCCAGATGAAATTGCCAAGATTATTTTTTGAATCTATTAATTTAACACTTAGAAGACAAACAGTGACCTTGAAGGCATAAATTTGATGTCTATTTGATATAAGAAGACATAAATAAGAAGAAATAAAATATGTTAAAGAACAGGCTTGAATTTTAATAAGGATTAAATTACTCAACAATCCATTTTAAATGGCCTAGAATTTACTCTCAATATTATTTACAATATACATTAATAAAATATTTTATTTGTAGACATATCTTGCCCATAATTAAATAACAATATAGAATCAAAGTGAAGAAATCGAGAGATAATTATATAATTTTCTCCTGAATATTCTTATAAGCTCTCATTTTGCTAACTCTACCTGTATACCAGTGGTTAGCAACATTTTTCTGCAAAGGGTCAAATGGTAAATATTTTATGCTGTGCAGGCAGGCCAAAAGGTTCCTGTCAGGGATGCTCTGCTGTCTTCTTGCAGTGTGAAATCAGTCATAGGCAATGCATGGATGAATGAGAGTGGCTGTGTGTCTGTTAAACTCTATTTACAGAAACAGGATGAGGGCCAGATTGGGTCAATGGGTCATAGTGTGCTGACCACCTAATTTAAAATTGCCCCTCCATCTGTGCTTTCCCTGCTCTCACCATCTCTTCTACCAAGGGCCTGGCCCTGTTTGAAAGAAAAGAGTACCTGTTGGGTGAACAAAGTTTATGTAGACATGGAACTGTGGTTGTCACAAGGGTGTCAGCAGGAAAATGTTAGTCTCTGTCAGAAGGACAAGAATTATGTAAATGGAATTTTACATAAAAACAAACAACTGAAAACCACTAGAGACCATAAAAGGTAAGAGGAAGTAAGAATGAAGAGAGATTGACTAGTGGGTACACATATATGGTTTTTTTTGGGTTTTTTTGGAGTCTCACTCTGTCACCCAGACTGGAGTGCAGTGGCCGCTCCTGGCCACTGCAGCCTCGACCTGCTGGGCTCCAGCAATCCCTCCCCCTCAGCCTTCCAAGTAGCTGGAACTTCAGGTGTGTGCTACCACACCCAGCTAATTTTTGATTTATTGTAGAGATGAAGTCTCGCCAAGTTGCCCAGGCAGGTCTCGAACCCACGGGCTCAGGCACATATATGGTTTTATAGAAAAAATAAAACCTAGTGTTTGAGAGAACAGTAGAATAAATATAGTTTACAGTAATCTTTTGTGAATTCCCAAATAACCAGATAAGAATAATTTGAATGTTTCTAGCATAAAGAAAAGAAAAATATTTAAAATGATGAATATCGCAAGTACACTGATTTAGTCTTACAAATTAAATGAATGTATTAAATTACACATGTACACTGAAACTATGCACATCTATTATGCATCAATTAAAATTTTTTAAAAATTAAAAAACAACAACAAGTACACCAGTCTTCAAATAGTGATCATATATCAAGTATTTATTTATGGGTTCTTTATTCTATTTCACTGATCTATATGTTTGTCCTTATGTAAGCTTTATAGTAACTTCTGAAGATAGGACATGTCTTGTTAGTTTTCAAGATTGTTTTGACTATCCAGGGTACCTAAAGATTTCCTTCTAAATTTAATGGAGTAATCATAGAGGCTTCAACAAATGGTGATGGGAAAATTGGACATTTACTTGCAAAAGAATCAAGTTGAGTCTTTATCTTACACCATACAAAAAGAATAAAGTCAAAATAGATTAAAGACATAAATGTAAGTCTTAAAAACATTAACAGCAAGAAGAAAACATAAGAGAAAACTTCATGACATTAAGTTAGGCAATGATTACTTAAACATGACACAGGAAACTAAATTTAAAAATACATAAATTAGACTTCATCAGCATTCAACATTTTTGTGCATCAAAGGATACTATTTAGAGAGTGAAAAGACAGGCTGAGAAATGGAAAATATTTCCAAATCGTATATCTTATAGCAGATTAGTATCTAGAATATATAAAGAATTCTGATAACTCAACAACAACAAAAAATTAAACAAGTAAATTACAAGATGGGCAAAGAACTGGAATAGACATTTTTCCAAAAAAGATAAATAACCAGAAAGCACGTTAAAATGGGATTCTTCAAATCATTCCTCAGGGAAGTAAAAACCAAAACTACAATGAGATACTGCTTTATACCTGTTAGAATAGCTAACAAGAGGGAAAGAGAAAATAACGATGTGAATGTGAAGAAATAGGACACTTCATGTGTTAGTGGATTATTGATTAGTAGAAGGGATGTAAAGCTGTGCAGTCACTGTGGAAGATAGCTTCCTGGTTCTTCTAAAAGGCAAACATAGAATGACCATGTTTCACAATCCACTTCTAGATATATATGCAAAAGAATAGAAAAGTAGAACCTTAAATGGAATGTTTGTACACTAAATGTCTACAGAGAATTTCCACAATAGTCAAAGGGTAACAGTAACCTATAAGTTCATCAGGTTGATGAAAACAAATTGCAATACATATAATGATATGTACATAGAAATATTATTTTCTTAAAAATAAGTGAAATTCTCACAATGCTATAACATATATTAACCTTGAAAACATTATGCTAAGTGAAATCAGTCAGACAGAAAAGAACAAATATTGCATAATTCCACATATATGAGGTATTTACAGAAGTCAAATTTATAGAGACAGAATGTAAAATGGTGGTTACCAGGGGCTGGGGGAAGGAGTATGAAGCTGTGGTTTGGGATGATTTTAAAAATTCCAATAATCAGTAGGGATGGTGGTTATACAATAATATGGTTGTGTTTAATACCACTGAATTGATGATTAAAACCACTCAAAATGGTTAAAATGCTATACTACATTATCTATATTTTACAACTAAAAATACTGAAAACATGTAAATTTACTTATCCATGATTTAAATGATAAAACTGATATTTTATACTATCAAATAAATAGGATCAAAACACTGAGAGTGCAAAGGAATAGAAGAGATCTTCTGCCAGCCAACAAATCTTGAAATATTATTTTATTTGGAGAAAATGAAGAGAG
>NW_006979640.1:0-834 GCF_000164805.1 Carlito syrichta | reverse complement strand
TTGCTTTTCTTTTTGTTAAGGTAATCATTTTTTTTTTGGCTCATCGGAGTCTTTAGAGAGCCTTTTTTTGGTGCAATTATATGGAAATAACTGAGAAGTAATGTCCATACTTTTTTACTTGCAAAAAGTAAAGCATTTTGCAAAGGCTGTGGCCACGTGAATCTAGCTAGAGGCATACTTGGTCTTGCACCAGTGCTACACTTTGAAATGTTTGCTAAAGCATAGAAGCAAAATATGCTGCTACAAGAAAGAGAATGTTTGAACAAAGATGGACAAAAGAGAAACCCACTGGCATGAGTCATGTTTTCCAGACATCATTCAGTCTCTAGAGGAAGCTAGAGGAACTCTCGGGCTTTTAGGCCCCCAAATCTTGACTGTCTCTTCGTAGGACTGATCCTGAAGCTGCCTGAGAATGGTACTTGTGCCATACATATTCCTTACTGAACACTAGCTGATGGCGAGCCCCATGATCCAATCTGAGGTCATTTTCTTTATGTGAAAGACGGATATGTGAGGACCAAGAAGAAAAATGAACTGGGAAACAATTCATTTGGTGCAGAATGGAGAGTGGATTTTTTTCTTAGTTGGAAGAGTTTTCTAATAATGCCAGCACAGTTATTACTTGTTTTAGTTTTGTATCAATCAATAATTACCTTTCACTGAAGAGATAGTAAAAACAGCCGTCATTTACTGAATGTGTGTCCTTTGTTAGTAATCAATTCCTTAGACGGTGTGTTATTGATATTCTTGCTATTGATAAGGAAGCTGAGGCTGAGAGATAGTAACTTGCTCATTTCACTACTAAATAAATGGAACCCTAGTCAGCCTGACTCC
>NW_006979639.1:0-900 GCF_000164805.1 Carlito syrichta | reverse complement strand
TCTCAAACCTTCAGGGGGTGGGGAGGGATGGGAGACTCACGACTGTCTCCTCAGCACTTGGGGAGGCTGAGATGGGAAGATGACCGGAGCCCAGGAGCTTGAAACCAGGCTAGACACCATGGCAAGCCCAGAACTCAAACCCAAGCAAAATCCAGATAACCTTGGATTAGGACAGGCCTCGGCAGGAGGATAGCCTCTGGCCCAGAGTTTAAGACCAGGCAGAAAGGAACAGATGTCAACTAAATGGAAAGCCTGTGATTGCAGCGGTTTGGAAGGCCCAGGCCGATATGATGGCCCAAGATGGGCAGTGTGAGAATAGCCTGGGCAACCCAGTGAGGAAAGAAAAAAGGAAGAAGGAAAGAAAGAAAGAAAGAAAGAAAGAAAGAAAGAAAGAAAGAAAGAAAGAAAGGAAGGAAGGAAGGAAGGAAGGAAGGAAGAAAGAAAGAAAGAAAGAAAGAAAGAAAGAAAGAAAGAAAGAAAGAAAGAAAGAAAAAGAAATCCTCCAGTGCTCTTCCCACCTCAGCCTTTGGTGTGGCCGGGTTGTTGGGCACCTCGACCCAAGACTCCCTGTTTAGATTTGTGCAGAGATGGGATCTCCCTGCATGGCCCGGGTTGGCTCAGGCTGGCCTTGGGCTCCTGGACTCCAGCTATCTTCACCCCTAAGCATCCCAGAGCCCTGGAATTCCTGGCGTGGACTGCCACATCAGGACTTCTGGTTCGTTTTTGATGAAGGATCAAGGCCGGGCTTGGGGGCTCTGCCTCATCATCCCATCACTTTGAGTGTTCAAGACCTGTGGCCGTCCTGAGCCCACAGGCTGAGACCTGCATGGACACCTCAGTGAAAACCTCATCCCTACCTTCCATCAATAATGAGCCAGGCATGGTGGCACATGCCTGTCC
>NW_006979638.1:0-703 GCF_000164805.1 Carlito syrichta | reverse complement strand
CCACCAAGACCACATACAATTCATCCCTGAAATTCAGGGCTGGTTCAACATCTGCAAGACCATAAATGTAATTAAATAAAACAATAGATATAAAAATAAGGACTACAAGATTATATTATTAGACACAGAAAAAGCTTTTGATAAAATCTAGCACCAATTCTTGATAAAACCTGTGAACATGTACTCATACTGGGAACATATCTCAAAATAGTAAGAGCCACTTTTGATAAACCCACTGCGAACACCTTTCTCAATGGACAGAAACTGGAAGCATTTCCCTTGAAAGCCAGAGCAAGACAAAAGCTGCCCACTCTCACACTTCCTGTTCAAAATAATGTTGAAAGTCCTACCTAGAGCAATCAGACAAGAGAAGGAAATCAAGGGTATCCAAGTAGGAAAAGAAGAAGTCATGTTATCCCTCTCAGCTGGTGATAGGATTCTACACTTTGAAAATTCAAGAGATTCTGGCAAAAACCTCCTTGTACTGTTAAAGGAATTTGGCAAAATCGCAGGGTACAAAACAAATACAATCACATTCTCATGAACCAACAAAAAACAGAGAACCAAGTAAAAGGCACAATCCCATTCACAAAAACCACAAACACACAAAATGAGATACCTTGGCACCTTTCTAACCAGAGAAATGAAAAACCTTTACAATGATTTCTACAAAGCACTGCCAAAGAAATCAGAGAGACACAAA
>NW_006979637.1:0-378 GCF_000164805.1 Carlito syrichta | reverse complement strand
TACTTATCCCATATGCTTGCCAGCTGAATTAACTACCTAGCTACTTAGGTATCCAGCTGGTTGGCGAGCTGACTTAACTAGGTGACCCAACTAACTAGCCACCTGGCTAGCAAGCTGACTTAATGAGTTAGCTACCCAGCTAGGCAGCTGTCTAGCCAACTGACTTAACTAGCTGACTTAACTAGCTAGCCAGCTGACTTTACTAGCTGAAATAACTAACTAGATACCTAGCTAATATCTAGCTAGCTAACTGATTTATTTAGCTGACCTAACTAGCCAGCTAGCTGAAATAATTAGCTGACTTAACTAGTTAGCTACCTAGCTAGCCAGCTGACTTAACCAGCTGAAATAACTAGCTAGCCAGCTATCTAGACAAAT
>NW_006979636.1:0-797 GCF_000164805.1 Carlito syrichta | reverse complement strand
CTCAACTATCTGGTCAGCTAATTAGTGGGCTCATTCACTTTCCAACAGGTCTGCTAACTAGTCAGCTTGCTCACCTGACAAACAGTCAGCAAACTAGTCGGCTCCCTCACCAGCCAACAGGTCAACAAATTTGTTGGCTCACTCGCAAGCCAACAGGACAGTTAATTAGTCGCCTTGCTCGTCAGATGACTAGTTAAGTCAGCTCACCAGTGGGCTCACTAGCTGACCGAATAGTTAAGGCGGCTCACTCGTCGGCTCACTCACCGGTCAATTAGTTAAATTGGCTCACCGGTTGGCTCACTCGCCGTCAGACTTGTTAATTCTTCTGATCAGTAGGCTCATTCAAAAGCTGAGTAAATACGGCTGACCAGTTTACTCACTCACTGACTGACTAGTTTAGTCAGCTGACCAGTTGGCTCACTCTCAGGCCAAGTAGATAAGTCAACTCACCTGTCGGTTCACTCACTTGCCGACTAGTTAAGTAGCTAACCGGTCTGCCAACAAGCCGGCTAACTAGATAAGTCAGCGAACCAATCGGCTGACTAGTGGACCAACTTGTAAGTTGACAAGTTAGCTCAGCTAACTAGTAGGCCGAAATTTATGTCAGCTAACTAGTGGACCAACTAGTCGGCAGACTAGTTTGGTCAGCAAACAAGCAGGCAACAAGATAACCTTTCTAACTAGTGGGCCAACTCGCTTAACCCAGCTAAGTAGTTGACCGACTAGTCGACCGACTTTTAAGCCAGCTAACAAGTCAGCCAAGTAGTCAGACAAAGTGTTAAACCAGCTAAGCAGTC
>NW_006979635.1:0-663 GCF_000164805.1 Carlito syrichta | reverse complement strand
CACTGGTCATGTTCATCATGTGCCTTCAGCCACACCTCCCTGAAGGCCTGCCTCCACCATCCACATCATGCCCCACGGCAAAGAGGAGTGTGGAACAGATGGCCATGAGTTAGGGTGACCATTAGGCACAGAGCGATCAAGGTGGTCTGGCAACACCACAGCCAGCCCAGGTTCTGGTCTCCCAGTCTGCCACCTTTGGGTGGGGGGAGGGTGATTTCCTCTCCCGATCACTCCATCATCCCCCTCCCACGTGGACATTTCTCTTGGAAGCTGTGGACACCCACCATGAATCACATGGGGGGTGTCTTTGTTGTCACTGGTGTCTCTGTCGGCCAGGCTGAGGCATGTCAGCACATTGTGGCTCCCTGGGCCTTGACCTGCCGGGCTCAGGCAGTCTTCCCACCTCGGCCCCCGAGTAGCCAGGACTCCTGGGGTCACCATGCTAGACTCGATTTTGGGGACCTCTCAGTGAAATGAGTTCTGACCACATCACCTGGGCTGGTCTCTGACCCCAGGTCCCAGGCAGCTTCCCACCTCAGGCTCCCAGGGCTCAGGGCTTATGGCTGTGAGCAATGGGACCCGGCCTGAACTCACACATGCTGACAGTGCAGATGACACAAACTCATGCCCCGGGATGGAGGCCACCACATCCCCTGTAGCTGA
>NW_006979634.1:0-3439 GCF_000164805.1 Carlito syrichta | reverse complement strand
TTAGTGTCGTCTGATACCACTAGCGTTCTTAGTGTCATCTTATACTACTTGCTTTGTGAGTGCCGTCTGATACTACTTGCATTGTCAGTGCCGTCTGATACTACTTGCCTTGTTAGTGCCATCTGATACAGCTTGCCTTATTCGTGCCGTCTCATACTACTTAACTTTTTAGTTCCGTCTTGTACTACTTGCCTTATTATTACCGTCTGATACTACTTGCCTTATTAGTGTGGTCTGATATTACTTGCCTTATTAGTGCCATCCGATCCTACTTGCCTTATTAGTGTCGTGTGATAATACTTGCCTTATTATTGTCATGTGATACTTCTTGCATTATTAGTGTCATGTGATACTATGTGCCTTATTAGTGTCGTGTAATACTATTTGCCTTATTAGTGTCGTGTCTTATTACGTGCCTTATTAGTGTCATGTGATACTGCTTGCCTTACTAGTGTCGTGTGATACTACGTGCATTACTTGCCTTATTAATGTCGTGTGATACTACTTTCCTAAATAGTGTCATGTGATACTATTTTCCTTAATATTGTCTTTTGATACTACATGCCTTATTAGTGTCATGTGATTCTACATGCCTTATTAGTGTCGTGTGATACTACTTTCCTTATTAATTTCGTGGAATACTATGTGCCTCATTAGCGTCTTGTGATATTACATGCCTTATTGTTTTCATGTGATACTACGTGTCTTATTAGTGTCTTGTTATACTACGTGCCATATTAGTGTCTTGTGACACTATGTGCCTTATTATTGTCATGTGATACTACGTGCCTTATTAGTGTCATCTGATATTACGTGCTTATTAGAGTCATCTGATACTTGGAGCCTTCTAAGTGTTGTCTGAATCTACGTGCCTTTCTTAGTGTCATCTGATACTAAGTGACTTCTTAGTGTCATCTGATAGTATTTGCCTTCTTAGTGTCGTCTGATACTACTTGCCTTCCTAGTGTCATCTGATACTACTTGCCTTCTTAGTGTCGTCTGATACTACATGTCTTATTAGTGTCATCTGATACTATTTGCCTTATATGTGTCGTGTGATACTACTTGCCTTCTTTATGTCGTCTGATATTACTTGCCTTCTTTTTGTTGTCTGTAACTACTTGCCTTATTTGTGCTGTGTGATACTTCTTGCCTTGTTTGTGCTGTGTGATACTTCTTGCCTTGTTTGTGCTGTCTGATACTACATGCGATGTTAGAGCCATCTGATACTACTTGTCTTGTTAGTACCGTCTGTTACTCCTTGCCTTAGTAGTGCCATCTGATAATCCTTGCCTTATTAGTGCCATCTGATACTTCTTGCCATATTAGTGCCATCTGATACCCCTTGCCTTATTAGTGCCTTCTGATACTCCTTGTCTTATTAGTGCCACCAAACCCTACTTGCCCTATAAGTAGCAACAGATACTACTTGCCTTTTTAGTGCCGTCTGATCCTACTTGCCTTATTAGTGCCGTCTGGTACTACTTACCTTCTTGATGTCTGATCCTACTTGCCTTATTAGTGCCACCTAAACCTACTTGCCTTATTAGTGCCAAAAGATACTATGTGCCTTATTAGTGCCGTCTGGTACTGCTTGCCTTATATGTGTCATCTGATACTACTTGCCTTCTTTATGTCGCTTGATATTACTTGCCTTCTTTTTGTTGTCTGTAACTACTTGCCTTATTCGTGCTGTGTGATACTTGCCTTGTTTGTGCTGTCTGATACTACATGCGATGTTAGAGCCATCTGATACTACTTCTCTTGTTAGTGCCGTCTGTTACTCCTTGCCTTAGTAATGCCATCTGATAATCCTTGCCTTATTAGTGCCATCTGATACTTCTTGCCATATTAGTGCCATCTGATACCCCTTGCCTTATTAGTGCCTTCTGATACTCCTTGTCTTATTAGTGCCACCAAACCCTACTTGCCTTATAAGTACCAACAGATACTACTTGCCTTCTTAGTGCCGTCTGATACTACTTAAATTCTTAGTGCTGTCTGATACTACTTGCCTTATTAGTGTCGTCTGATACTATTGACTTCTTTGTGACATCGTATACTAATTGCCTGGTTAGTGCTGTCTGATACTACTTGCCTTGTTAGTGCCGTCTGATACTATTTACCTTGTTAGTGCCGTCTGATACTACTTGCCATGCTAGTGTCGTCTGACACTGCTTGCCTTCTTAGTGTCATCTAATACTACTAGCCTTCTCTGTCTTTCGTCTGATACTACTTGCCTTCTTTATGTCGACTGATGCCACTTGCCTTCTTAGTGTTGTCTGATACTACTTGCCTTGTTAGTGCTGTGTGATAATACTTGCCTTAATTACTGTCGTCTGATACTACTTGCCTTGTTAGTGTCATCTGATACTACTTGCGTAGTTAGTGCCGTCTAATACTACTTGCCTTTTTCGTGCCGTCTGATACTACTTGCCTTATTATTGCTGTCTGATACACCTTGCCTTAATACTCTCTTCTGTTACTCCTTGCATTAGTAGTGCCGTCTGATACTCCTTGACTTATTAGTGCAGTCTGATACTCCTTGCCTTAATAGTACCGTCTGATTCTTCATGTCTCAGTAGTGCCATCTGATATTCCTTGCCTTATTAGTGCCATCTGATACTCCTTGCCATATTAGTGCCATCTGATACTCCTTGCCTTATTAGTGCTGTCTGATACTCCTTGCCTTATTAGTTCCGTCTGATACTCCTTGCCTTATTAGTGCCACCTGATACTACTTTCCATCTTAGTGCCGTATGATCCTACTTGCCTTATTATTGCCGTCTTTGACTCCTAGCCTTATTTTTGCTGTCTGATACTCCTTGTCTTAATATTACCGTCTGATACTCCTGGCTTAGTAGTGCCATCTGATACTACTTGCCTTATTAGTGTCATCTGATACTCCTTGCCGTATTAGTTCCATCTGCTACCCCTTGCCTTATTAGTGCCGTCTGATACATTTTGTCTTATTAGTTCCGTCTGATACTCCTTGCCTTATTACTGCAGCCAAATCCTACTTGCCTTATTATACCAACAGATACTACATGCCTTATTAGTGCCTTCTGATCCTACTTGCCTTATTAGTGCCATCAAATCCTACTTGCCTTATTAGTGTCAAAAAATACTACGTGCCTTCTTAGTGCCGTCTGATACTATTTCTTTATTAGTGCCACAAATCCTACTTGCCTTATTAGAGCCAAAAGATACTACATGCCTTATTAGTTCCGTCTGATACTACTTGCTTTCTTATTGCCGTCTGATAGTCATAGCCTTCTTAGTGCGTCTGATACTACTTGCCTTATAAATGTCGTCTGATACTCCTTGCCTTCTTAGTTCCGTCTGATACTCCTTGCCTTATTACTGGCGTCTGATACTCCTTGCCTTATTAGTGCTGTCTGATACTACTTGCCTTATTAGTGTCGTCTGATACTACTTG
>NW_006979633.1:0-407 GCF_000164805.1 Carlito syrichta | reverse complement strand
GTGGCATGCTCATGGCCACCACAGCCTTGACCTGCTGGGTTCAGACAATTCTTCTGCCTCGCCCTTCCAAGTAGTTGGAACCAGGTGCACACCACCACACCCAGTTACTTATTTGATTTATTGTAAAGACGAGGTCTTGCCAAGTGGCCCGGCCTGGTCTCAAACCCTTGGGCTTAGGCAATCATCTCGTCTTTGCTTCCTAAAGTGTTGGGATGACAGGCATGAGCCCCCACACCAGGCCCCATCCTCTATCGTTTTGCCACCATGAAGACATGACTGTGAGCCTGATGACACCTACCCGAGAGCTTACAAGCAGCAGTTGGGCTGTCTCAGAGTGTCACACAACAGCTTGGTGCCCAGATCTTCGATGTCATTGTATCCAAGTTGCAGATTTTTCAGTTTTGATT
>NW_006979632.1:0-638 GCF_000164805.1 Carlito syrichta | reverse complement strand
TAGCATGAGTAACTTAGGTATTATTAAATGACAAAATCAAGATTCAAGCCCAATTTTGTCAAATTCAAAAGCTCACAATCTCTCTATCACATAGGAAATCAATAGAGTTCATTATTGTTTTCTCCCCCAACTCAAGGAAGCAGAATTCACACCTCTCTCATTCATTCATGTAATTTATTCTTCAAACCATCATTGATCTCCTTCTGTCCACTAGAGCTAGCTGGGGACCCCAACCCCTGGACCAGGTACTGGTACCAGTCTGTGACCTGTTAGAATCTGGGCTGCACAGCAGTAAGTGATTGGAGGGCTAGCGAGTTCTGTGTGCTGTCAGATCATCAGCGGCATTAGATTCTCATAAGAGCATGAACTCTACTGTGAGCTGCACATGCCAGAGATCTAGACTGTACGCTCCTTATGAGAATCTTCGTCTCTACAATAAATAAAAAATTAGCTAGGCATGGTAGCGTGTGCCTATAGTTCCGGCTACTTGGAAGGCTGAGGTGGAAGGATCATTGGGGCCTAGCAGGTCAATGCTGGGATGGCCATTGAGTGTGCCACTGCACTCCAGCCTGCGTGTCAAAGTGAGACTCTAATTCAAATATATATATATATATATATAAAAGAAAGAAATAGATTTT
>NW_006979631.1:0-866 GCF_000164805.1 Carlito syrichta | reverse complement strand
ATGGACTTCTGCCTTTGACTGACACTAATATTTTTCATATGTAGAAGATCTAATTTCAGGAACAGATAAAGCCCAGATCTCTGAAGCAACTATAAATTTATTTAATTTCTTGGAATAGCAAGGACAAAGGTAATTGTAAGCTAAAATTTGTGGAATGAGAAGTTAAATATCTTGGACATATAATCAGTGCAGGAAAAAGGAGAATTAGCTCTGAAAGAATAACCAGAATAGTTAACTATCCTAGGTCCAAAACAAAAAGGGAAATTAGAAAATTTCTAGGTTTAATAGGTTATTGCAGACTATGGATTGATTCATATGTGACCTAAATTAAAGGTTTATATTTAAAACTATTGAAGAGAACACCACACTTACTCCAATGGAATAAAGAGAGAATATGAAGATTAGAAAATTTAAAACAGGCCCTAATTATAGTTCCATTTTCACTCTCTCTTCTTTAGATAGTCCTTCCCATTTGTTTGTAGCAACTTATCAAGGAGCAGCCGTTGGTGTACTTACCCAAGATTGGGGTGGGGAAAAGTAACCCATAGCCTTTAAACCATTTTCTTTTCTTTTTTCTTTTTTTTTTTGGAGTTGGAGTCTCACTCTGTCGCCCAGACTGTAGGGCAGTGGCCGCTCCCAGCCACCGCAGCCTTGACCTGCTGGGCTCTGGTGATCCTTCTGCCTCAGCCTTACGAGTAGCCGGAATTACAGGCATGCGTTACCACGTTCGGCTGATTTTTTTATTTATTGTAGAGATGAGGTCTCGCTGCCCAGGCGGGTCTCGAACCTGCGGGTTCAGGCAATCCACTCACCTTAGCCTCCCAAAGGCGCGGGATTACAGGCTGAGCCACTGAGCCCGGCATTTT
>NW_006979630.1:1932-3069 GCF_000164805.1 Carlito syrichta | reverse complement strand
TTTAGCAAGGTTAATTTGTTGCCTGCTGTTTTCTGACCAGATTAGTCAGCCGACTAGTTGACTGACAGGTTAGCTGACATAACTTGCCAGCTGACTATTTAGCTGAGCTAACTTGTTAGCTGACAAGTTGGTCGACTAGTCGGCCAACTGGTTAGCTGACTTAACTAGTTGGCCAGATAGAGAGCCTACCGGTTAGCTGACTTAACTAGTTGGCCAGTTAATGAGCCGATAGGTGAGCTGACTTAATGAGTCAACCAGTGAGTGAGCCGACTGGTCAGCTGACTTAACTAGTCGGCTGGAGAGTAAGCCGACTGGTCAGCTGACTTTATTAGTTGGCCTGTGATTGAGCCAACAGGTCAACTGACTTATCTAGTCAGCCGGCGAGTGAGTGGACAGGTCAACTGACTTAACTAGTTGGCCTGAGAGTGAACCGACTGGTCAGCTGACTTAACTAGTCAGCCGGCGAGTGAGCCAATTGGTCAGAAGAATTAACAAGTCATCCAGCAAGTGAGCTGACTCGTGAGCTGACTTATCTAATTGGACGGTGAGTGATCTGATAGGTGAGCTGCCTTAACTAGCCGGCCTGCAAGCGAGTGAACTGGTGAACTGGCTTAACTAGTCACCTGGTGAGCAAGATGACAAGTTAGCTGTCCTGTTGGCTTGTAAGCGAGCTGACAAGTTAGTTATCCTGTTGGCTGGTGAGCAAGCTGACTAATTTGCGAACCGGTTGGCAGGCGAGGGAGCCGACTAGTTAGCTGACCTAATGGAAAGTGAGCGAGCCCACAAATTAGCTGACCAGCTAACTGAGTTGCTAGCTGACTAGATATCTAAGTAACTAGCATATTTGCTAGCTAACTTAACTAGCTAGCTGTCTTGCTAGCTCGTAATCTAGCTAACATAACTAGCTAGCAAACAAGCTATCTAGCTGTGTAGTCAGCTGACTTAACTAGCTACCTAACTGACTAGATAGCTGGTTAGCTGACTTAACTAGCTAGCTGACTAGCTAGCAGACAACTAGCAAACTTAACCAGCTAGATGTCTAGCTAGCTGACTTAACTTGCTGAGGAGGTAGTTGGGTGGCTAGCTGGCTAGCCAGCTGACTTAATTAGCTAGCTACCTGGTTGGCTAGATGACTAG
>NW_006979630.1:0-446 GCF_000164805.1 Carlito syrichta | reverse complement strand
ACTAGCTAGTAAACAGAGATATCTAGGTCACTACCTAGATAGCCAGCTGGCTAGTCACCTGACTTAACTAGCTGTCTTAACTAGCTGATCTGCTTTATAGCCAGTTGAATTAAATAGCTTGCTACATAGCTAGCCATCTGACTATCAAACTGAATTAACTAGGTGACATACCTAGCTAGCCAACTATCTAGTCAGCTGAATAAATATCAAGCTACCTAGCTAGCCAGCGGGATAGTCAGTTGACTTAACTAGGTGACTTAACTATCTAGCCAGCTGGCTATACAGCTGACATAACTAGCTAACTACCTAGCCAGCAAGCTGGTTAGCAAACTGACTTAACTAGCTGACTAAATTAGCTAGCCAACTGGCTAGCCAGCTGACTTAATTACCTAGCTACCTAGCTAGCCAGCAGGCTAGCCAGTTGACTCAACTAGCTGAGTTAACGA
>NW_006979629.1:0-750 GCF_000164805.1 Carlito syrichta | reverse complement strand
GGGTGACAGAGACTCCCACTCAAAATAAATGAATATATAAATAAAGTGCACACTTCAGGGGTATCCAGTACATTCCTGCTGTCCCACCCCGGGCTAATCCTGAGACTTCTGGCCTTCATCGCGCCATCGGACATCCCTCCCCTCCCCCAGCCCCTGTTGACCAGGACCCCGTCTGCTTGTGGATTTGCCTCTTCTAGGCATGTCACATAAATGGCTGCAGTCCACAGCCTGGTGTGCCTGGTTCCTCACCTTCTGCCTGTTTTTCAGGGAGGGAAACCCACACTGTGTCTCCCTGCCCTCACCCAGGACGCCTCTGACACCAGACACCAGTCAGCTGTCCCTTAAGTTTCTTGCTGATCCTGCCTCTCTGGAAGACACGTCACATTCCATGGTGAAGAGCTCAGCCCACAAGGTGGCCTGCTCCAGATGGTGGTCATGGGGCCCGGGTCTCCTGTCCCTGTGAATCCCTGTAAATCCCTGTAAATCCCTGACACGTCACATTCCATGGTGAAGAGCTCAGCCCACAAGGTGGCCTGCTCCAGATGGTGGTCATGGGGCCCGGGTCTCCTGTCCCTGTGAATCCCTGTAAATCCCTGTAAATCCCTGTAAATCAGAGGCTCCCTGGCCTCCTCCTTGGTCCCAGAATTCTGCGAGACTGGCTCCCAGAATTCAGGGAAACACCACACACAACTGCTCATTGGTTATAAAGGACTTGGGTAGAATGTTGGTAATGTGGTGCCAGGGTGAGGT
>NW_006979628.1:0-640 GCF_000164805.1 Carlito syrichta | reverse complement strand
GGAAAAATCAGGGCATCTTACTGAGAACGAAAAGGAAATCCGTTTCTAGGAGTTCTCATTGTCCGGAATCTACAGGGCTTCTTGATAAGTTTTAATCAGAAATCTGGGCTTCTGGGTCACTACATTTTCAGAGCCATTTGCTCCATGGATACGCTAAATCTGTCAGTAAAGATCCTCAGGATCTTTCTGGTCCTCTTGTTAGTTGTAATCAAGGATCTGGCCCTTGAAGTCCATTTGTTTCCTGAGAAAATCTACGACCATAATCATATTTCACAGAATCAAAGGTATATTTTCTCAAAATTCCTCGATTCAGGTGACCTCAAAATACAGAAAATTCTTGTGGGTGGGCAGGTAGGAATTGTTATGTTGGGTTTGGAAGATTCCACATTTTGCCAAGGTCTTTTGAAGGGGAACCAGCAATCTTTGATTCCAGTTCCCAAAGAACATTATGGACGTCTTTCTCGTGATATCCAAAAAACTGGAATTCTCGGTCTCCAGGAACCATTTTAGCATCCGGCATAGTGAAGCAGGAAGCTGGGTAATGGAGGTCGTCTTATAGAGGAAACTACATGTATTATTGCTAATGAAATGTTGGAATCTTTCTTATATGATTCTTCAATCCCAAAAACTGCAGACCATA
>NW_006979627.1:0-812 GCF_000164805.1 Carlito syrichta | reverse complement strand
TCAGCTGACAAGTTGGCCCACTAGTCGGCCGATTGGTTAGCTGACTTAACTGGTTGGATGGCTAGTAGGCTGAAAGTTTAGCTGAATTAACTAATCCGCCAGTGAGAAAGCTGACAGGTCAGCTGAATTAACTAGTCTGCTTGTAAGTGAGTCAATGCATGAGCTGCCATAACTAGTCTGCCGGATAGTGAGCCTACCAGTGAGCTGACTTAACTGGTCGGCTGGCGAGTGAGCATACTAGTTACCAGATCTTTTGACGTGTGAGCAAGCTGACAACTTAGTTGACCTATTGGCTGTCATGCGAGATGACTAATTTGCTGACCGCTTGGCAGATGAGTGAGCCTGCTAATTAGCTGAACTAATGGAAAGCGAGGAAGCCCACTAGTTAACTCACCAGCTAGCTGAGTTGCTAGCCAACCAGATAGCTAAGTAACTAGCTGATTTGCTAGCGGAGTTGACTATCTAGCTGACTAGTTACTGACTAGCTAGCTGACTTAACTAGATAGCTGACTAGCAACCTGACTAGCTAGCTGACTTAACTAGCTACCTGAATAATTAACTGACCTACTACCTCACTTAACTAGTTAGCTGGTTATCTATCTGACTTAACGAGCTGACTAGCTAGTTGGCTGGCTAGCTGGCTAGCCAGCTGACTTAACTAGCTAGCTACCTGGTTGGCAGCAGGGCTAGCCACCTGTCTTAACTAGCTCTCTACCTGGCTGCCTAGCTGGCTAGGCAACCGGTTAACTAGCTAGTGGGCTGGCCTCCTGGATAGCCAATTGGGTTAAATAGCCAGCCGGCAGGCTGGACAT
>NW_006979626.1:0-489 GCF_000164805.1 Carlito syrichta | reverse complement strand
TTATTACCAATATCAAGCTAGTTTAATACCATCACATCACACAGCTAACCTCTCATTTTTTGTGGTGAGAACACTTCAAACTGCTCTCTTATCAGATTTCAAGACCACAGCATATTACTAAACTACAGTCAGCATACTGTACATTAGATTCCGAAGAACTTTTTTACATAACTGAAAGTTTGTACTTTTGACTAACATCTCACTGTTACCCTCATTCCTCAGCCAATGGCAACCACCATTCTACTTTTTTTTCAATAAGTCTGAATTTTCTAGATTTTACATATAAGTAAAATCATACAATATTTGCCTTTTATATCTAACATAACATCCTTCATGTTCATCCATGTTGTTGAAAATGACAGGATTTCTCTTTGTAAAACTTTGTGAAGACTGAGTGGTATTCCATTTTTTATATATATTGTATTTTCTTTATCCTGTGTTCACCCATGAACTTTAGTTTTTTTTAAATCTTGGCTATTATGAATAATG
>NW_006979625.1:0-711 GCF_000164805.1 Carlito syrichta | reverse complement strand
GGACATTTAAAGCTTATCATTTGTGCCTTAAAGCTTTGTTTTACAGACCTTGGACTATTCTTCCTGCCTAGGTAATCAACTATATGATTGCTGTCTTTATGAATAGCTAATTGCCATAACAACACTTCCCTCCCCCCACCACCACTGTTAACATTTCACAGGAATGCTCCTGCTTCCTGCTTTCTCTAGGAAGCCTTATAACCACACAGCTTCAAACATTCAGTGCCAAACACTTCTTCAGTGCTCAGCCTCTCTTCAACTTTGAGCAGGTGGATCCACCGTTTTCCTCTAATATACCTTCTAAATAAACTTTTTCTAATCTACATCTTGGGCAATTCTTTGCATCTTTCTTGAGGTACAAGACCATATAACCCACCTCGTCTGGTCTAACCTAATATTTGGAGGCAGCACTGGGAGATATATTTGTATGTGTGTGTGTGTGTGTGTGTGTGTGTGTGTGTATATATATATATATATATATATAAATATAAATTTATATATATTAATATATATTTATACATATGTATTTATACATATATGTGTGTATGTGTGTATATGTATATATTTATTTTATTTTATTTTAGCCTAACAGTTAAAATGGGATAGCTGCTTTCAGTTCCACCCATGTTGCTGCACAGGACATGATTTCATTTTTTTTTATGAGTTCTTAGTATTTCATGGTGTATATATACCTCATTGTTTGAATCCAGT
>NW_006979624.1:0-306 GCF_000164805.1 Carlito syrichta | reverse complement strand
ACTCACACATGTCTTTACTGTGGGGCACAAGTATGGAGTGTTGAGGCAGGTCTTCTGGGGAACCTGGCCATATGCTCCAGATGGATATTCCTGGTGGCCACCTTTGATACCTCCTTTGAACGACAGACTAGAAAGTGACTTTTCCTCTTTTATCCCTGAGGGTGACACCTCGCACACTGTGGCAGGGGTGCTGGTGGTGGCTGTGGTGGTGATTATTATTATTATTATTATTATTTTTAATAATTAATCAGTATTTTTATTATAGTTTTGTGGGGTACAGTTAAGGGTTAGGTGTACAATTACGTT
>NW_006979623.1:0-342 GCF_000164805.1 Carlito syrichta | reverse complement strand
GCCCTCCTGGAGCCCTATCCCCAGAGCCCCAGCCCTCTCATCCCTGTGCCTTCCTGGAGTCTTGGGCCCATAAAAGCCCCGAACCTATCACCTTTGGGACCTTCTGGAGCCCTGGGCACAGAAAACCATGGCACTCTTACCCTGGCACCCTCTGGAGCCCCACATCCAGAAGGGCACAGGTCCTCTCACCCTGGGGCCCCCTTGTAGGACTAGGATCAGTGACCCAGTTTTCCCACACTGTGGCCCTCCTGAAGCCCTGGGCCCTGAGCCCTGGCCATCTGCCCCTGGGGCCCTCATGGAATCACAGGCCCATGCCTTCAGTGCTTTCACCCTGGAGCCCTC
>NW_006979622.1:0-7398 GCF_000164805.1 Carlito syrichta | reverse complement strand
CTTGGTGCAGAGCTTGGCTAGTGTGTGCTATAGGGACCTGCCTGGGGTGGGGAAAGCTGAGTCCTCCTGGGAGAGCCAAGCCCTGTAAGGCAGGATGATCCTGAGGCTGGGGTCTTCCTGGGTCACCTTACCTCATTGATGAAGCACTTCATGAACTAGTACATGACTGTTTTGAGGCACAAGACTTCCTTGACATGATGGAAAAAGCAGATGTGCTCAGGCCTTCCGGCTGCCCTGCAAGCCTCCCTACTCCAGGTCCCTCTGTAGATACTTTCCTGAAGGGCAGAACCAGTCAGTGCCTGGGACTCTCTCCAGCCACCTCTTGCAGGATGACCTGGTAACCACACTTCTTTTTAGCTCTCCCCAGATGGAGCTTGTCCCTATCCTAGTGTTTGTTATTCCTCCACGGTGGCAAAAGGATTTTCTGGAGTATCCCATGCCTTCCCCAGCCAGACCCTGGCCTCTCACCCCCTTTAGAAGGGTCTTGGCCTTCCCCTTTTTCCAAGTCATGGGACCCCAGGCCTCTGAGGAAGAGCTGAGAACAGTGCCCCCTCACCAAGTGCATCATGACTTCCGGAAGGATCTTCTTAATAGATGGTCCTAGCGGTCTTACACCCTCTACACCTTGGGTATCCTGCTGCCTAAAACCCCAAGAAGCCCCCTTCTCCCAAGACATCACAGCATGCTCTCTGAATGCAGAGCATGAGCTAGAAGAGCTTGTCTTGGACCCCAAGTCCTCCCACCCTCCCATTCACTGAGCCCACCACCTGGCATCAGGCCTGGGAGAAGGGGCAGGACTGTCCCCTGGTGCCTGGCTATATGTGCTGCCTGTTGGGGTCCCGAGCTGAGGAACCAGGTGGTCAGCCCTGTGTAAAGGCCATGACAGAGGGTCATGAAAGTGGAGACTGGTGGGATGACCTAGTGGGAACTGGGAGTAGATCCCTATCTCCTAGACATGAAGTCAGGTCAAGGGACGTGGGATAGGAAAACCATGTCATCTAGGCTTCATCTGGTTGTACATGGGGAGGAAAGCTTGGGTGATGCTCTATTACATGACAGAATGGCCAGCTATAGGACAGGGCTATTGCTCCTGAACACAAAGGAAGGCCAAGGGAGACTGAGATGCCTTTGGCCAAGGGGGACCAAGTGCGCATTACTCAGATTTAGGAAAATGAGGTTCTTGTGAGTCCTCAGCAGGGACTTCCTAAGGCTCCAACCAGTTGTGGACAGAAAACACCTTTGCTGAAAGTTGTAATTGCCCAGCCAGTATGACTGTCCCCTGGCTTGGCTGTGGGAGGCTCCAAGGCTGCTGTCTACTTACCCAGCATGGCGTATTTCTCACTGGTCAGGAGCTAGGCCAACGTCCAGAAGGCATGTTCTTCATTTAGATACATCAGCAACATGCAGCCTAGAAAAGAGATGAGGGTTTGTGGGGTTTGAGTGAATGCTGTTAGGTTCATTTTGTCTCATGAATCCTGACAAGGAATCTGATTCCAGGTGAAGAAGGTTCACCTCACAAGTGGTGAGCTCTTCAAGGTATCTGCATTGTAGAAAAAATTTTGGTCATATTTGTATACAATGAAATCCAAATAAGTCAGGTATACTTTTGATGATTTATTCTTTTCATCCCAGTAATTTTTTTAGTTTTTGTTGTGTTGAATTGCACACATGAAAGTGCAGTCTTGGGAGGTGCAGTTCCATGGGTCTGAACCCATGTGTGGAGTCTCCTGACTATACTCCAGTACCTTAGGGCTCTGCTTCTGCCCCCTTCAAATTTCTAGGGTGTCCCCTTTGTAGTTAGTCCCTCTGCTGTGGCTCAGCCCCTAGCTCACCTGATCTATCCTCAGTCCCTATGGGACTGCCTCTTGTAAATGGCCTAGGAATAGGAATCCTACAGAGGCAACCTTTTGGGTCTAGTGTTTTCCCATTCGTAGATCCAGTCTTGTAGGGTCAATAACTCGGTCCTTTTATCAGGGAGTAACCTTCTGTCCTAAGGGTGCACTGCTATTACTTTAACCTTTCCCATGTGTAAGGTCACCTTGGTGGCCTCCAGGTTTTAGGGCTGAATAATCCAGCAATGAGGGTGTCATACAGGCTGCATGTGGACATCAGTGCCCAGGTCAGTGGCTGAATATCTGGGACACTGTGGGGCTTGGGGTTTGAGTGCATGTAGCTCTATGAGCAGCTGCCTCGCCGTCCTCCACAGTGGGTGGCCTTTCAAGTTCTCACCAGTCACAGAGAAGAGCTCCTGCGGCTGTCATCCTCCCCAGCTTGGGCATTGCCAGTGGTGTCTGGGGAGGTTCCAAGTCCCACGCCGGTCAATCTCCTGAGGGACGTTTTCATGGGTCATGGTGGGAGAACCAGCATGATGTTGTGGGCTGCTGTCTGTCCCCTTGGGAGTCTCCTGGATTATGGCCCCACAAGCCCCAGAGACCTCAGGGTTCAGAGCCCAGGTTGTGCTCAGTTCAATGTTGCTGGTGTCTCCCCAGCCAGGAGAGCCCCTAGTGGCTTTGCCCCCCTCTCCTTTGGGACTCCTGCCTCTGCTCTGGGTCTTCTTTGCCCCCCTGGGAAATCCCATGCCTCTGGTCCTCCCCATCTTTCCAGGGACCCTCTAGCCCCAATGGTCCTTACTTGACCCTGTAGTGTTCATTAAATATGATGTGGTTGTTAAAGGTGTGACTCATGATTCGGTCAACCTGTCCACTGGGCGCTGAGGTTTTCATGCCCTGCTTATTCATGCTCTGTGAGGCAGGACCAAGGGGAGGAAGAAGCCTCAGTTCCAGGAGATGCACTGCAGGCATTATCCTATAGTCAGTACTTCTGATGGAAAGATGGTTTCTTCTTCAGAAACCACCTTGTCTGGCTTGCATGTGAAGCCAACAAGGCTCAGCAGAGCCCAGCTCACCTGCGAGATCCATGTCACCATCCTGGCCAAGATGTGGGACAGACCACTCCCTGGGATGAAGCTCCCCTCCAGTTGGAGACCTAGGCTCCAGACACAGGCTGGCCTGTGTATCTCCTACTCTGGTGGATGTGGAAGGGCCATACCTGGTAAATTCCGGGATTCTCTGCCTTCATTGGGTCCCGGTCAAGAAGAAGAGACCAGACCCAGCCCCATACTGGTAGGGGGATGCCTTTATAGACATGTTGAGTCATCTACAAAGAAAGAGAGAGAGAGAGACTTCCCTGGTAAGATAGGGTACAGGGCCACGCAAGGAGTGAACAGAATCTGAGGATTCCAAAAATTTCTCAGTCTTTGACTCTGTGGCTCCTCAGGAGAGTTGGGTCTGACTAAGACTAGGCCTCCCCTTCCACCATGAAAGACTGGTCTAGGGCTCGGGGTTGTGGACTCTGATCTGGACCTGTTCCTTCCTTCACGTCACCAGAGGTATCACTTTGCCTGAAGGTGGGGTGGCCCAAAAGCTGGCATCTGACTCTCTGACCAAGGGGCTGTGTGGGAAAGCTGGGAAGTAGGCTTGCTGTATCCAGGGTGAGATCTATGTGCCACCCTCTGTCTGATAGTCGGCAGCAGGAGAGGACAGCCATGGGTTCCAGTTGTCTAACTACAAAGAGTTAGACACTCTCCATGTTACCTTGCTGGTGTTGTATTTCTTCCAAATCTGTTGCATACTTAGCCATGTGTTGACTCTTTTACATTTCTGAAGCTTATGCTGTGAAAGGAGACTCAATGGTGTTAGCAGGGCTTCAGGCTTTCTGAAGAGGCCCTTGGGTTCTAGGGTCTGTGTTGAGGGTCCTGTTGGAACTGTAATGGAAGGAACCAGGGAAGGCTAGACCTTGGAGCTGTATCCTAGGACAGGGAGGGCCCCAGTGGCCTGGCCTGGTGCTCCCAGGACCCACCATCTTCAGCATATAGTCACCTTGGTCTTGGCCAAGTTTCAGCCTCCAGGTGTGGTCTTGGCACCACTGTGGTTCATGGTGGTGGTTTGGAAAAAAACAACCACAGGGACAATGTCCTGGGGTCAGGTCTAGCAGGCAGAAACTGTGGTCCAGATGAGGGAGGGTGTCCCCTTTACAACACCCTGAGCCCACAGGCCTACCCTCTGCCTCTAGGGACACCCTCCCTCCCCTGTGCCAGAGACTGGCCCTTCCCTTCACATCCAGGGCACTGATGGGGGACAGCTTTGTTTCACTGAAAGGCAACTGAGGCAGAGGTGAGGACCCAGGCTAGGAGCTGTCCCTTCCCTGAATGGGCCTTTCCACCCAGGTCTCAGTCCAGGAGATGAGACAGGGATGGGAGGATGGAGCCTCCTGTGGCTGACAGTAAGGAGATGTCAAACCTGGAGAAGAGACGGGTAGGGCCTGGACAGGGTCCACTCAGTGGCGCTCGAGTTTGGGATGCACCAGAGTCTGCCTCACCTGGGCTGTAGGCAGTGGCCTCCAAGGGAGAATGTCCACCCCTGAGACAGGATGGTGCCACCCAGGGTGGAGGCTGGGTCTCTACAGCCATCACCAGAAAGTGACCATACGCTTGGGCAGTGTCCATGGAGCCTGGTATGAGCACTGCCCCATGCACTGACATTGAGCATGGCCTACAGCTGGCACAGGGTCTGACCCTCCAGTGTCCCCTGACTCTAATGGCACCCACAGGTAACCCTGCCTGTTGGCTGACTTTTCTTCCTTTATTGCAGAGTCTGTTACTGTCTCTGTCCACTCTAGCCCTTCTGTGACCCTTGTCCTATTAGTACCTCTCAGCTCTACCCCCATGGGTCTGTCTACACTTCTGGCTGTCCACTTTCTACCTTGGCTGTAAGTCTGAGGAGATGCCCACGGCAGTGAGGGTGACAAAGAGCCTCACAGGGGGATGTGATGGCCCCTGGCTGAGTCTCTAGCCACAGCCTTCTTCTACCCACTGCAGCAGTCGCAGCACAGGGGAGGTGGTCATCCACTTGCTCTGTCCTGCCCTGATGTGGCCTTCTTATCCACCCTCCACTGGTGGTGCTCACTGAGGACACAGGAAGCAGAGTCTCAAGGGCTCTGTTGAGCTGTGCACAATGAACAAGGCCCCTTTGGGGAGGGTTCCCAGGTGAGTCAATGCTCTGGTCCCACCCCATGTGTTGTCCTCCCCACACTCCGGCCCCACCCTTGGCTAATACTGTCTGGTTGCAGCCTTGAATCACCTGGCCCATTGTACCCTTCCACCTAACTTTCCCATGTCAAGGAGACGGGCTCTGCCTCAGAGAGGCTTTTCTAAAAACAAAACGCTTTCCCGGGGAACAGATGGGTAGGGAGTGTGGACTCACTGCAGAATCCCAAAGCCACCTGTGACGTGGTAGATGTTGATATATCATGCCCCATGTATCCTGGTGCCCTGGCTTAGCATTCCTGCAACCCAGTGGTAGCAGGGTGAAGGAGTGAAGCTGAGGGTGTGGGTAGCTGGAATGTGTGCAGCCCCTCCTTTCATGTGTCCTGAGGGAGCCCAGGACCTTCTGACCAGATCCCAGTGGAAGAAGCAAGGACCTGCCTCTCTGGAGGGAGTAGCCTGACTGTACCTGCTCATACACGAAAGTGGTGTCCCCTTGTTCCTGGACATGCAATGAATCCCTATTCTTCCAAAATGTAGACATCCCAGATCTTCAGGATGAGTCTGAAGGGGATTCTCTGGGGACAGCAGGTGAGGGAGAACCTGGCCCTTTCAGACTGGGGGCCAGTGGCCTTAGCAGGGCCTTCATGGGCTTCCAACTGGAAGGCCAGCAGCCCCTCCACACAGTACGAGATGCTCATGAGCCTGGTCACACAAGGTCCTCTAGCTCATCATGGTGGACCTCTTTGACTAGTGATGGGACTCCTGGACAGTGAAGTTTCCAGAGGGCCTGGGGCTGCTCTGAGCTCTACTGTAATGAGTGTTTCCCAGTGTACTCTGGCGGCTGGGCTTGAGCCTGGATGTTGTCATGGGTCACCCAACTGGTGCAAGGCTTAGCTACTGTGTGCTATGAGGACCTGCCAGAAGAGGAGAAATCTGGGTCCTCCTTGGAGAGTAAGTCCCTGTAATGCAGGGAGGAAGACTGCTAGAGCCCAGGAAATTGAGACCAGACTGGGCAACATAGTGAGACCTCATCTCTACACAAAAAAATTAGATAGGTGTGGTGACCTCATCTCTACCAAAAAAAAAATTAATTAGGTGTGGTGGTGCATGCCTGTAGTCCCAGGTACTTGGGAGGGTGAGATGGAAGGATTGCCTGAACCCAGGAAGTTAAGGCTACTCTGAGCTTTCACGATTATGCCACTGCATTCCAGCCTGGATGACAGAGTGAAACCCTGACTCAAAAAATAAAATACATACTTTATTTTTATCTGACTCAGATTAAGTTTCATTGTGACTGTAGCTTCTGATTGCTTTTTTAAAAATTACTATTTAGCAGAAAAACTTATTTGCAAAACCTTATTAAAATATACCTTTTTTTGAAGCCTAAATATTTTGGGGTAGGTCGAAAGTAGGAGAACTTTGTTTTAGAGTATTCAGGCATGTAAACCATAAATTACATTTTGGTTTAAATTGAATTGTTTCTCTTTCTTTTCTTTCTTTTTTTGTGATTTGTTTGTTTGTTTGTTTTGAGTCGGAGTCTCACTTTTTTGCCCAGGCTAGAGAGCAGTCACAGTTGACTACTGCCTCAACCTCCTGGGTTCAGACAACTCTTTCCCTTAGTCTCTCAAGTAGCTGAGACTATAGGCACACACCAGCACACCTGGCTCATTTTTTCATTTTTTATAGAGATGTCATCTTATTATGTTGCCCAGGCTGATCTCCAACTCATGACCTCAAGCAATCCTTCCACCTTGGCCTCCCAAAATGCTGAGATTATAGGCATTAGCCACCACACCCAGCCAGTTTCTCTTTCTTTCTTTCTTTTTTTTTTCCTGGTAGTGCGTGCCTGCAGTTCCAGCTACTTGGAAGGCTTGTTTCGCTTTCCAAGAAGTTAGGTGAGGGGAAATCTAGCCTGTTTCAAAGAACTCAGCACAAATAAACAATGACTGACCAGGTTCTTAAAAACAAATAACAACACCCTCAAAAATTAATCAAAGAGGAGAGTTGCTGCTGTGACAGAGCTTACAAAGAAAAGCACAGGGAGACATTGTCTCATTTGCACTAAACCCACCATCCCCAGTGGGACGGAGAACATGTAGAACTTACATTCTAATTCAGTTCACAGCACCTGTTATGGTCATTTCTCACTGAGGCCAGCAGTTCTCAAGTGGAAACAGCTTTGCCTTCTGGGGGAAATGTGACAATGTCCACAGATGTTTTTGGTTCTCACACCTGGGGTTGGGGTGCAACTGCTGTCTAGTGGGTGGAGGCCAGGAACTCTGCTAGACACCCGACAGTGCCCAGGACAGGACATGAAAAGAAGAATCTGGCCCCGATCATCAATGGTGCAGAGG
>NW_006979621.1:0-8146 GCF_000164805.1 Carlito syrichta | reverse complement strand
GCAACAGGCAAGAGGATTAAACCTATTGTCTAGGAAAAAACTGCAAACTTGAAAACACACCAAAAAAAGGAAAATACCATCATTGGCAATTAGAAATAGTCCCTTAGCTACCTGCTCAGGTGAGAAAGAACATGCCTCAGGTGTGAGGGGAAGAGGGCCAGTGTAGTTCCACTTTATTGTCATTGTCACCTCTGTGGCTGGTTCAGTGAAAGGTCATGAGTTGACCCATTTTTGTTCATGTGTGAATGTGGGGCGATCCATCCAATTCCAACATGGTGGCCTCATGTTAATAATAACAGTGGCTTCTCTGTCCTTCTTGAAGTAAGGAAGCAGTTTTATGGGAAGTTAGCCATTTCATTCACTCATACATTCACTTATTCTCTCAACAAGTATTTACTGAGTGACAAACTCTAAGTGCTGGTTATACATCAGTCTACAATCCAGGCAAAGTCTGTGCTGCTGTCTTAACACTTATATTCTGGTCCAGGGGGACGAACCATGAATAAAACAAGAAAAGACTTAGTGTATCCAAAAATGATGAGTGCTATAGAGGAAAACAAAGCAAGATAAGCAGAAGCAGTGAGTGCTGGGATAGGAAGAGGAATTAGTGCACTCATAGGATTGTTAAGGGAAGCTTCACCTGTAAGATTACATTTGACCAGAAACTTGAAGGGCATAATGGGGTCATGTGGACTTTGGAAGAGTGTTCCGACAGAAAAGCAGCAAGAGCAAAGACCCTGGGGTGGGCACTGGCTTGGTGAATTCAAAGAACCACAGGAGGCAGTGATGTTTTCAGAGAAGTGAGTCCCATGGTCCATGGTCAGAACTGGGAATTCTATTCTTGGTGAAGTGGGAGATTTGGGGTGAGTTTTGCACAGAATCACCATACAGATTGCATCACTTTTGTCTTTAAACGATTGCTCTGGCTGTTATGCTTTAGGGAGACAGAAGAGGGAAAAGAAGATTGGTGAAGGAGTTGTTGGAATACCTAGGTAAAGGGTGAGGGAGGCCTTGCCCCAGGTGGTTGCCATGGGGAGAAGCAGAGTTGGAGCTTGAATCTGTTTTGAAAACATAGCTTACAGGACCTGTTGATAGGTGGGAAGCAGGTGAGCTAGAGAAAAAAAGGAGTCAGGGAGACCCCGAGTTATTTGGCTTATCTCACCAGAAGGATGGAACCCCATTTACTGAGGTGGGCAAGACTGTATGTGAACAGATGTGGGGGCAGGGGAGATTGTGAGCTCATTGGACACATCTAATATGACATGCTGCTTTGGTCTGAATGTTTGTGTCCCTTCAAAATTCAAGTGCTGAAATTCTAATCCTCAAGGTGTTAGGAGGTGGGGCCTTTGAGAGGTAATAACAGTGGCTTCTGGTGAATAGAATTAGTGCCCTCATAAAAGAGACACCAAAGAGTGCTCTTGTCCCTCCTACCATGTGAGGGCACAGCAAAAACATACCATCTGCAAACCAGAAATTGAGTCCTCACCAGACACCAAACCTGCCAGTGCCTGGATGTTGGACTTCCCCGCCGCCAGAGCTGTGAACAATACATTCATGTTGTTAAGTTATCCCCTTTATGCTATTTGGTTACAGAAGTTCAAGTGGACTAAGAGAGATGTCAACAAGAGTCCCATGCTGAGCTACTCTTCAGCAGGAGTTTCTGGTGAGAGTTCCAGATTTGCCGGTAGAACTGTGGGAGTCATTAGCACAAAAAGCAAATACATTTGAACCCAGAAGACTAGAAGATATGGGTAAGGGAATGAACATAGAGAAGAGAAGGGCTTGGAGGAATTGGTAATTGTGTCACTCCAATACTGAGAAAAGAAGCTTCTAGCCTTGTCTGCCAATAAATTTCATAAAAGCCATGAACTCAGAGGGGAGAAATGAAATGCATCTTCATTCTCGCTAACTTCTAACAAATTTTATGTTTCTCAATTGTGAATGAGGAAATAAAGTGCTGCAGTATTCGTGTAGTTGTGGCCATGTCGCCAATAGAAACCACAGATAATTATCACATTACAAGTATTGCAGTTATTTCAAAATATCCTTTACCCTTATCACTACTTCAAAATTAGGAAGTCTTCAGACCTGCCACTGGATCTTTTTACTTAATGTGTTAATAAGTCCACCTATTACCATTTCACACATTCATTTTATTAAATATTTGGAAATTTTTCAATGTAATTAGTTTAGTTTCTTTGAAATGTAATGTATTTCATGTATTTTAAAATTATTATTCTATTGTACTTTACATCTTTAATATAAAACATATTTTAAAAAATTATTATTCTGAGAAACTGTCCACAAGCTTCAACTGCGTGCCAAAGGGGTCCAAGCCACAAAAATAAGGTCAGGACCTCTGGTTTACAGATCAAAGGAACAATAAAGGAGGTGGGTCTGCACCCAGCTTCCATGCAGTTTCCACAGACCTGGTCCCTCTCCCCAACTGCTCTGTCTGTCTTGTGAGCGTGTCCTGTTTGCCTGGCCCTGAGTTCAGTGCAACTTGGATTCTAAAATGACCAAACCAGAACCTCCACCTCCATTGACCCTATTTTCCAGGAGGGGGACAAGTACCCAAAGAGGTATTAGACACATCACAGACTTTTGCAACCTACAAAGAAAACACTCAGCCATGCTATGTGAGTGTCGAAGATGATTCTTCAGCGGCATTCAAGTGCAGGTTTCTGATGCTGGGGAGAAGAAAATTGACACTGTCATTGTATTCCTTTGTGGCTTTCTTTTCTTTGTGATGTATTGGTCTTGGAGAGAAGATCTCTTTAAAGAGCATGTCTCTCTGCGTTATTCCATCACAAGAGGAATATGTCCTTCAAAGAATATATGACGCCTAGAAAGGCCACTCTCAGACGACAAGTTCCTCTCTTCTGGTGACACCATCTGTTTTCTCATAGCCCACTTAAGTCCTGCCCAGTCACAGGCTGGAGTTAGGGGGGCTGGGGAAGGGACTGACACCAAGAGCTATTTTGATTGTTCTTTTGCAGTGTTTCCATCAAAAACCTTGAGGGGGCCATGTCGTCACGACTCTTTTTAAAATAGAAGTTCCAGAGTGTTCAGATCTGCATTTTGGGCCCAATAGCTTGGGGACCTCTACCTCATAGATGCCATTTTGGGATGTAACAAATGGCTGAATAGATTCTCTTGGCTCACACCTACTGTCTTGAAGCAATTGTCAGACAGATAAAGAATTTCAGAGCATCAGCCATAACCCCAAAGGAAACCAAGAGTCAGAACGCATCATCCTGTCTGAATTGCTAGGGAAATTCTGCATATCTCATTTCCACAGCCTTCAATAGAAATATAGAGAACAGTTTACTGAAAAAAAATATACTTCTGCTAATGATCTTTATGAGATATTCTGGACTACCCATTACTAATAAGTGAAACTCAAATTTATTTTTTCATGGGGAAAACAAACCCTACTAAGTCAAAGGAGATATATATATATATATATATATAAAACTTCATAGAATTTTTCTATGAAGTTGCCTTATTAGAGAGTGGACTGCCTTTATATTTTGACAAGAGGCTTTGGGTTAAAGGACAAGTGTGGAAGACATGAGCCTACAGCTCAGGTGGCTAAAGACTTGGTTAAACTGCTTTGTCTAGACATGGATGAGAATTAGATACATAGACACATCCCTTAATCAATAATGGGAGCTTTATTTTTGTAACGCTGGAGTGGGGAAGGCCTTTCTAACCATTCTTTCATTCAAGAAATATTTGCAAATGTCAGGCCCTCTAGTTTTTGTCCAGATGGTTTCCAGTAATTATAGATGGGGGTGGGAGTATTTAGAGACATATTTATAAAAACAAAATTTTGAGAGCACTAAATGACTCTCATAGCTTGGTGACTGACAGTAAGGGCTTTTCCATCTGCTAGACCCACCGGGGTTCGAGTCTTTACAGTTCTTCCACTTGCCAGTCATGTGACCCCAGTCACATTACTAAGTTCTCTGGGCCTCTGTCAGCACATAAGTCATAAGAACTAAGTGAAAATGATGTAAAATACTTGGCATAACACTGACTTATAATATGTACTTTTTAATATATACTTCAGAACAATAGTTGTTGTTATTAAATAAAACCTCCTTTGCTATATTGATGTCCAAAAAACCTCACCTGCAAAGATACACTTTTACGACAAGCCAATGTCATTAGTAAAATTCTGCCACTGAGAATTCTGTTTCCCTAGAACAAGAGACAGCACCATGTTCATCTCACACCGTCTCACCCATGCAGCCAGTCATGCAGGCTGTGGGGCAGTGTGGGTTGTCACTACTGGGACTGAGATCGCTACTGGCATCTAGTAGGTAGAGTTTCAGGGACACGGCTAAACATCCTACAGTGTGCACAACAGCCCCGCAAAAAGAGTCATCTGGCCACATTGGCAGTAGTGTTCATGTTCGAAACCCCTGATCTAGAAGGAGTTGGCATAATGCTTGTCCATGTGCACTCTCTTTCATTCAAGCATGCTTTAAGCAAATATTTATGGAGGCCAAACTATGTGTCAAGCACTCCTTTAGGTATGGGAAATAGAGTGGGGAGCAAGAGGGACATGATAGCCATTCTCAAGGAGATTCAGCTGAGGAGGTAGATGTGAAGTAATTGCACAGATAATTTCCCAACAATAATTGTTTGGTGAGCTGTTGGTCACCACACAGTACAGTGATGTGAGACTGTGTGAGTGCAGAAACTGTCCCAGTGTGGGATCTCAGGGAGACCACTCTACGGAAAAGGTGTTTAGGCTGACACTGGGAGGATCTGGCAAGATTTAACTCGAGACTTTGGTGTCCCAATAATTCTGTGCTGGATCACTGAACTCAGCAGGCACCTGACATTGCTATTCATGAAATCGTTGACAGACTGAATAGTGCAGTGACTAAAAATATGGATTCTTGAGCCAAATCATCTTGATTTGTAAGTATATTGGTTGTATTCTCTGCCTCAGTTTTCTCATTTGTAAAATGGGTATAACAACAGTGCCTGCCTCACTGGTCTGTTGTGAAGACTGAGTGAGTTAAACAGTGTAATCAGATAATATAAGACATCCATGCAGTAAGCACTACATTAATATTAGAAATTATTAGAGTTAATATTGCAATTTGGCACGAAGGAGTGGGTATTTCCAACTAGAATCTGCCTCCACCTGCATAGGAAATGGCGAGAAGACACTGATGGGCTGATCAACAGTAGACTCTCACATTTTCAGTGCAATCTAACATTTTTTAAGTGAACTTGACCATCTTTGCCAGTGACATCACCTGAGAGTGGGAGTTGGAGTTACAGTCTTCCTACACAAGTGAAAAATTAGTGCAAGAATTGTAATGGCATAATGTCAAGCAAAGACAAAGATGCAAAGTCCAATTGTTATTCGTATGGTAGTATTTTTGGACTCACCTCTGTGGTCCTGATTCTTTAAATCCCTGGTAAACTATCCAAATTCGCTCTTCTGTGGTGCTTCTACTTCATAGAATATTTTTATAACTGACATAAAAATATTCTTTAGGGGATTCTTTTTTTTTAGAAAAAAATCTTGACAAGAAGGCTTAAATATAGAAGAAAAATTACACAAAGAGGTAGATGACCAGGATTGTATCCAGAAAATATGAGTTAGGAGAAGTAAGAAAGAGAGAAAAAGGGAAAAGTCACAGAAGAACATCAAGCAAGAGAGCCAGACATGGTCAATTTAAAACAAAACTGCAAATAGAAATAGGTGAAGGATTTTTAAGCTCATGTGTGCCTAAAAATTAATTTTCAAGTTGCACGCTGGGTAGAAATAATTTTTTACCTGAAATCTTTTTTTGAGACCATTACATTCCCATATAAAGGCTTTTTGTGATTTTAGGCTCAAAAAATCAAGGACAATTTTCTGGTGTCCACATCTATGTTGGTATCTCTAGAGTGAACTGTTGGTGAGATTAACAAGTTAAACTTGAGGTAACTGTGAGAATATAACACACTGGAATCTGCAGAAATATTGGAGCAGAGATTAAATTTCCCAGCTGAGTATGAAATTAGGAGTTTGAGTGAATTTCAAGAAAACAGAGAAGAGTATTTACAGCTGACATGTGAGTCACATGACCCTCCCTTCATAATACTTCATGTGGCAATGCACAGACACAACATCGTTGGACGGGTCTTTTTCTCTCTGGAGAAACTAGGCTTATAAACCATTTTATGATGGGTACAAATTAAGATGAAAAAGACGGTGAAAAAAGGCATTAAGTTCTCAAAGCAAAACAAACAAAAACATTAAAATCTCAAACTAAAAAATTATAAAAGAATCTAGCTAATATTAAAAAAACTGTCTTGCAGACTGAAACAATAAATAAATAATAAATAGATAAATAAAAAGGCAAAAATTTAAAAATGTGGATGTTGCATTGGTTTAAGATTCACTTTCTCTTTTAGATTAAAAAGTTGTGTTTAAATTTTACTTGTTTCCTCCAAGGAGCTAAAATGAACTTCATCTGGGTTTTGAAAGCAGTAAAGTGGGTTTTAAAGAACATTCCTTGGAAGCGTCTTTTGCTTGATCTGATGACCCTGGGATCTACCTCTTTCTGAAGCAGAGATGGAGGAAAACAAGAAAAAGCAACTTAAAATGCAGGTGTTTTTGAGTGCTTAGCATAATTTGATTTGAAATATCAAAATCCTGTAGAAAGATCATGGATGATTATTCCTGACAAAACTGGACTTGATTTCTGGATCTGTGTGACCACTGGCAAGCCGCTTGGCTTCTCAGACCCTCAATGTCCTCATCTATCAAGTGGGCACGATAGTACCTATCTTGCAGGTGACAGGGAACGCAAAATGAGACCCCAAAGGTACGTATATCTGTGTGTTACTTATGTGTGTCAGTTTCTTGTGTGTAGTCTTCTTATTCATAGTAGTTAGGTTCAATACATCTCTGCAAACACTGAAATACTAAATACCAAATCATTACTCCTAAGGGAAATATAGCTTAGATCTCTTTGAACCTCTGGTCGTTACATTTTCATCAACTGATCAGTACATAAGCTTGTTTTATGTGTTTCTGTTTAATGGCACCTTATTTAATAAATATTGATGTATTCACATTGAAGTCAATGGCATTACAACTCATGCCTGAATGAAGCTCATCTGACACATGCATTTTCTCCGTGAGGCACGTCACAGATCTGTACTTAGGAATGCTAGACAGCACTTCAGCGCTCTGCTTGGGAATAATTTCTAACAGCAAAACAACCAACAGAAAGCATAAAGTGTTGAAAACATGGCACTAAGTAGAACACAAGAAAGACATTCAAATTACAGTACAAGCGCAGAGACGAGAAGGGAGATCTGGCCTCGTTGGACCTCAGCTGGGGATGTGCACATTGGGTGACTGTAATGGTTTGCGACTCTGCACATGACTGGGGGTGACTGCAGACACATGGCAGACATTGATTTGGAGATACAAGTACATTTTCATAAGTAGATAAATTTGCAAATACTGAATCTGAAAATAATGAGAATTAACTCATTCATATATATATTTGTGTACACACACACCCATACACACACTCTAGTGTGTGCTTGGAACTAAATTAATGCTTAGTTTCCCTATTTTTCCCTTTTCCAGTTATGGGCTAGACACTGTAGAGAAACCAAAGAAATTTAAGACTTGCAGAATCTAGAATTTCAGTTTGTCAACAACAAAATCATTAAAGTTGCAGGATATAAAAACCAACTTACAAAAACCAGTTGCATTTCATATGCAATATGTTAACAATGAACTACCTGAAAAAGAGATTTTAAAAAATTTAATTTACAATAGCATCAAAACAATGAAATACTTAGGATTAAATTTAACCAAAGAGGTAAGATATCTGTAAGCTGAAAAGTCTAAGCCATTGATCAAAGAAATTGAAGAAGACCTAAATAAATAGAAAGATACCTTGTATTCATAGATCATGAGAATTAATATTATTAAACACTAATAATACGAAAAGTGATCTACAAAGTCACTGCAATCCTGTCAAAATTCCAATAGCGTTTTTTTTTAATGTATATAGAAAAACAATTCTAAAATTTGTATGGAATCACAAAGACCTGACTAGCCAAAGCACTCTTGAGAAAGAAGAACAAAGCTTGAGACATCACATGTTCT
>NW_006979620.1:0-612 GCF_000164805.1 Carlito syrichta | reverse complement strand
TAAAATCTCAAAGCTTAAGAATGTTAGAAAACTCAGGATACACCCTTATGGGAATTGGAACTGGGAATCAATTCCTGATCACAACCCTAAGAAATAGACAAGCTGTACCTCATCAAACTGACAAGCTTATGCAAAGCTATAGAAACCATCAAGAGAGCAGGGAGACAGCCCACAAGAATAGGAAAAAAAACATTTGTCACCTGTATATCTGACAGAGGCCTAACATCTAGAACCCACATGAACTCAAATGCTATGAAAAGGAAGAAAAAAATATTAATAAGTGGGCAAAAGGCATGCATAAAAATTTCTCAAAAGAAGATGTATGGGCAGCCAACAGACACATGAAAAGCGCTCAGTCTCACTAATCATCAGGGAAATGCAAATCAAATCACATTGAGATACTGTCTAACCCCAGTAAGAATGGTCATCATTATTAAAACAGTCAACAACAGAAGTTGGAGAGGTTGCAGAGAAAAAGAAACATATATCAGACGCCAATGCTTCTACAATGCTTTTGGGAATGCAAACTAAGGCAACCTCTTTGGAAGAAAATGTGACAGCTTTTGAAAGAAATAGAAACCGACTTTCCATATGACCCAGCAATTCTCCTAT
>NW_006979619.1:0-302 GCF_000164805.1 Carlito syrichta | reverse complement strand
GGCTTAACAATTTGTCCGACTAATCGGCCAACTATTTAGCTTGGTTAAATAGTTGGCTGATGAGTTGGCACCAGAGTTATTTTGGGTAAGTATTTGGCTGGGTAGTTTGCTCACCTAATTAGTCGGTCAACTAGTTGGCCGACTAGTTAGTTGACCTAACCTGTCAGTCATCTATTTAGTTGACCTAACTTGTCAGCTGACAAGTTGGCCCACTAGTCGGCCGATTGGTTAGCTGACTTAATTGGTTGGATGGCTAGTAGGCTGAAAGTTTAGCTGAATTAACTAATCCGCTGGTGAGAATG
>NW_006979618.1:0-313 GCF_000164805.1 Carlito syrichta | reverse complement strand
GTTACAGGGAACTAACAGAGGTTACTAGGGCTAGTTACAGGGAAACCATTCACAAAGGAGGTCCATTTACTGGGGCAACCATAACAGAGGATGTGATGTCACTGGGGTGTCCATAATGGAGATTGTCTTTTATATAAGATTGGCCATTCACGGGGCAACTGTTATAAAGGAGGGTATGTCACTGGTGTACCCATAACAAAGTAGGACCATATATTGGGTATCCACCACTGAAGACAGCCAATAACTGGGGCAATCATTATGGAGGATGCCCAGTCACTGGGGCAACTATCACAGAAGAGAACCAATCATTGGG
>NW_006979617.1:0-472 GCF_000164805.1 Carlito syrichta | reverse complement strand
CAGTAGCATCCTCCACCCCCCATAGCTTCAACCTGCTAGACTCAGGTGATCCCTCCACCACAACCTTTCAAGTACCTGGAACTACTAACACACACCACCATGCTCATCTAACTTTTTGATTTATTGTAGAGATAAGGTCTTGTCAAGTTGTCCAAGCTGTTCTCTAAACTATGGGCTCAGGCAATCAATCCTCTCACCTCTTTGTGATTATAGTTTTGAGCCACCATGCCCGGCCTTCACATATATATTATTCTACTTTAAAACTGTGTATTTTGCCGGGATTATAGTTATGAGCCACCATGCCCGACCTTCACATATATATTATACTACTTTAAAACTGTGTATTTTGCCGGGATTGGTGGCTCTGCCTGCAATTCTGTGCTCTGGGAGGCCGAGGTGAGTGGATTGCCTCAGCCCGAGGGTTCGAGACCCACCTGGGCAACTTGGCGAGACCTTATCTCTACAATAAATC
>NW_006979616.1:0-318 GCF_000164805.1 Carlito syrichta | reverse complement strand
GGCCCTCTCCTGTGATGGCTGTCCTAGTGACTGGCCCTCCTGTGATGGCCCTCCTCAGTGACCATCCATTCTCAATTTGGTGACTAATTGACTGGCCCTACTTTATGATTGGTGTCCCAGTGACTGATTTCGTCTGCTTTGGTGGCCCAGTGTATCTGACCTCTGCTTTGATGGGTGCCCCAGAGACTGGTCCTCCACACTGATATTTGCCCTACTTACAAGACTTACTCTATAATCAGTGTCCCCGTGAATAGACCTCTTCTGTGATGGATGTCCCAGTGACTGAACCTACTTTGTGATTGGTGCCTCAGTGACTGG
>NW_006979615.1:0-848 GCF_000164805.1 Carlito syrichta | reverse complement strand
CAAAAGGAAAAGACTTTTCTTTAAAAAGCTTATAAAATTAAAAAGTAAATTTGAATTAAGCATTCCATTATCAAAATATTGATGCAAGTACAAAAAATGATATTTTCAAAAATGTTTAGTAACATATATAATGAAGTCTATATTTAAATTTCATTTCTTGAATGTTTAGCTGTATATTGATGTTTAGCTGTATGTTTAGCTGTTTAATGATAACAGACATCTGAATCAAAGCTTTCTTATTAGCTGGCACAACTTTTGCATGTTAATTTTATTGATTCAACAAGTGACAATTTAAAGACAAATATGAATGTGCTGAGCTATAATTAGAAGCAAGTAATCCTTTTAAAAACCAAAAGATATAATACACTTGCATTTTTTAAAAGTGATTTTGCTACTGTAATCAGAGATTCAGCAGTGATCTCAAAGTTAACAAAAAAGTTTTGATTTGTAATTTATTTAGTAAAATATTTGTTTATCTGTTATAACATTATATACTTTAAAACTCTGGAGTCATATTAGCATGATAGACAAATCATTTCTAGAATTCTCTAGTTTGAGATAAATTGAGATAATTATTATATACTTTACTTTGAAATTTCTTTAAAAAGAACATCAAAATATTTCACCCCAAAATATACTTCTTTGACATATTTCAAGATGGCTATTCAGAAGCACTGGAAATAAAAGGATAGCTAAGGAATTTGATAGGGGATATTTACATCTGTTGGGAAAATCTGAATAGATGCAGTCAGACTTTCATTGAGGCCTTCCTTTGTCCAACTCTAGAAAAACTAACTGACATCTAATGGTCTGAAAGAAATATTTACTGTCTATTTTCTCTGAGAGCT
>NW_006979614.1:0-322 GCF_000164805.1 Carlito syrichta | reverse complement strand
TAAGTAAATATTTCAAAATGATAATAAGGTTTGATGTGAAGTTTTAATTCAGTACATGTGTTCTCTGATTTGTCTTTTCAAGCAGACCGTTGTATAAGAAGAGTCAATGGTTTCCCTGTTACCATTTTCTCATATACAGCCAAGTATTGAAACACTCTATTCAAATTCCATCAGCAAATGTTAAACTACATATTTATATTTGCAAAGAAGTTGTATAAAGATTTCAATTTTGTTAAGTTTCACTTATTGAAGAATGGAATGGAGAACTTATCAGGGGACTCAAGATGAAAAATTGTTTTAGGTAATCAGTCTTGTATCATGT
>NW_006979613.1:0-324 GCF_000164805.1 Carlito syrichta | reverse complement strand
GGTCTCCGACTCCTGGGCTCATTCAGCCTCCCACCTCAGCCTCCCAGGATGAAAGGCTGACGGCCATGAGCCTTAATGCCCGACCTGGACATGGCCTTTCTGTTGGTGGGAGCAATGCAAAGGAACTCCCAGGGATGGATGTTACTGCACTCCATGTAGCCGGGACCAGGGGTGCAACCACACGTGACTCCACTGTTTGTGTTCCAGGAGCGATGAAGTCTCACTACATGGCCCAGGTTGGTCTCGAACACCCAAGCTCCAGCAGTCCCTCACCTCGGCCTCTCTAATCCACAGCCCAATTCTCTGCCAATCTACCATCTTTTG
>NW_006979612.1:0-467 GCF_000164805.1 Carlito syrichta | reverse complement strand
GATCCTCCCTCCCTGGACTCTTGCCCAAGGTCCGGGCCCCATTGCAATGGGAGCCTCCCCTGGGCAAAGGAAGTGAAAAGCTTCCCGGGAGTCCAGCTCTCCTTTTTCTTGCATGAATTCTCCTTTCCCCTGGGGGCTACAGCCATGGGTTGAGAAATGAACCTGCAATAGGTCGATGAGTGTGAGGGGTCGGATCAGCCAAGAATGAACAACCACCCACACCGAGGCTTTTCAAGAATAGGAATCTGCGCCTTATATATATGTTTTTACTTTTCTGTCTTTTCTTTCTTCTTTTTCTGTATTCCCAACACTGCTGGGCAGCACATCCTCACATTTTAATCGGCACCTGCGTGAAAGCCCTCATGGGTTTAGGCCCTGCAGCAAGAGGAGGATTCTCTGTTTTATAGGATGCTACCAAATCACTGTCAGGAGCAACCATGCCCATCATGCTCCTTCCCATGGGCGCA
>NW_006979611.1:0-340 GCF_000164805.1 Carlito syrichta | reverse complement strand
TGATAAATATTATAAAATTGTCTGCCCAAGGAGAAAGGAGATATGTAGCAGTCTCTGTTCCATTTGTCCTAGTCCACAAACATCACACACAGTGGAAATCCAGTCATGCATGATATATGCAGACCCAATGAATATTACTGTATATTTACAGTTTTCAGTAGTAGGACCCAGATTATGCTCTCCACGAGGACAGAAGCCACCTAAGTGCACTGAACATGTGACATAGTAGTCTTTAATTGTTTAAGAATATATGAAAGCACTGAAACATCAAATTCAGTTCAGCATCTCCTCTTAAACACTGAACTCAGTGATAACCTTCCCCTTTTCTCCTCTTAAATGG
>NW_006979610.1:0-428 GCF_000164805.1 Carlito syrichta | reverse complement strand
GGTTGATAATTAACCTATTTATATTTAATATATTTAATACATAGGAATATCTTGACTTATGTCTGTTTAAATGAAGGCTTTAATTGAGGTAGAAAATTGTATGTGTATATATATATATATACATATATATATATATATACACACACATAAAAATATATATGTTCCTGTATTAATTCTTTAAGAACTATCATCCACTAATAACCAATTTATTAGACATTTTAAATATTATATTGGCTGTGATCCCTGTACTCCTCAAATGTTGGAAGTAATACATTGACAAGATAAAACGATTTATTTTTATCTCCCAGAATTTATTTTACCTCCATTTTTCCCCCATAAGTTGAAACTACAAATCTAATGCCAAAAATATCTTTCCAAATGAAAAATAAAACTCTTGTAACTTACATTGCCCTTATTTAGGGTGCAGA
>NW_006979609.1:0-408 GCF_000164805.1 Carlito syrichta | reverse complement strand
GCAGCTGGCTATCCATCTGTGTAGCTAGGTAGCTAGCTAGTTAACTCTGCTGGCTATGCAGTTGGCTACTTCGTTAACTCAGCTAGTTGAGTCAACTGGCTAGCCTGTTGGCTAGCTAGGTAGCTAGGTAATTAAGTCAGCTGGCTAACCAGTTGGCTAGCTAATTAAGTCAGCAAGTTAAGTCAGTTTGCTAGCCAGCTTGTTGGCTAGGTAGTTAGCTAGTTATGTCAGCTGGATAGCCAGCTGGCTAGATAGTTAAGTCACCTAGTTAAGTCAACTGATTATCCCACTGGCTAGCTAGGTAGCTTGCTATTTATTCAGCTGACTAGATAGCTGGGTAGCTAGGTGTGTCACCTAGTTAATACAGCTTGATAATCAGATGGCTAGCTATGTAGCAAGCTATTTAAT
>NW_006979608.1:0-421 GCF_000164805.1 Carlito syrichta | reverse complement strand
CTTCGTGATTAACATGAAAAAAGCTTATGTTAGGAAGGAAGGAAGGGTTTCCCAATGTGGCACACAGACTTCCCGTGGGATCCCAGATGAAATCACTGGTACCAAAGCAAGCGTTCAAATTTTTTGAAAAAAAGAACATACTTGTCTTACGGCGCTATAGAAAAATTCAACTAAATTCAAATACTAAAGTCATTTGGAATGGTTTGTTGGCATATGGAGAGATGAACTGATGTCACGGCCCCCTATGAAAACGGACACAGCATCTGCAAACACTTCTGGCCTGCCTTTAAAAGTTTATCAAGAGGCAAAGAAAGCTCTGCACCACAGCTCTTTCTTGCGCTACAAAAAGCTCCATCACCGTGACAGTCACCACATCTCATTCAGAAGTCCAGGAGCTGCCTGGTTGCTGCCTTATCCCGCT
>NW_006979607.1:0-3316 GCF_000164805.1 Carlito syrichta | reverse complement strand
TCTATAATGATTACTGAAGTGATGAGTTCTCCTCTGTAATTGGTATCTGACTTATAGGACCTCCTCCTTATTGAGTGTCCCATTGGCTGACTACCCTTTGTGATGGTTGGTATAGTGATTGAACCTTCTGAGTAATGTGTGCTCCAGTGACTTGCCTGCCCCGTGATTTGTGCCCTAGTGATTCTTACATGTTGTATGACCCAGGGACTAGCACTCTTCTATAATCAGAGTCACAATAGCTGGGAATTCTCCATAATGGGTGCACCAGTGACAGGGTCTCCAATGTGATTGATACCCCAATGACAGGTCACCCTCTGTCATAGTTGCCACAGTGATTAGCCTTCTCCTGGATTGGTGTCCTAGTAATTGGGCCCCTCCAAATGAGTGACCCAATGACTAGCATTCTTCTGTGATGTATGCCTCAGATTATGGATCTCCTGCATAACGTTTTCCCTAGTAAATGACCCTCTACTTGTTGAGTGTGCCAATGACTGGGCCCCGTTATAATAGGTTCTCCATTTTCCAGACCTCCTCTGTGATTGGCACCCCAAGAGTGCCTCTGCCCCAAAGGGGGTTACTCAGTGACTACCCTTCCTCTGTGACAAGAATTGTGGTAATGAGCCTCCTCCATAATTGTTGTTCCTATGAGTAACCTACTCTGTGATGGTTACACAGTGACTGAGTCTCCCCAGTGAAGGGTGCCTCAGTGACTGGAGCACATGTGTGATGGGTGACCCAGTGATGGTACCTCATCTATGATAACTCCCAGTGGCTGGCTACCCTACTTAACTGTTTTCCGAGTGACTATCCCTGTTCTATGTTCACTGTTCCACTTAATAGTCCTCAACCAGAGCGGGTTCCCCATTGGATGGATCTCTTTTGTGAGGTGTGTCCCAGCTACTGGACTCTTCCATAATGTGTGTCCATTTGACAGGGATTCCCCTGTGATTAGTGCTCCAGTGAAAGGCTTTCATATATAATGGGTGCCCCAGTAACTAGCCTTCATCTGTGATTGATGCCACAGTGACTATTTCTTCTCCATAATGGGTACCCTAGTGACTGGACCCATCTGTGATTGGTGTCCCAGTGACAGGACATCTTCCAAATAGTATGCCCTGTTGATTAACTCTTCTCTGTGATGGGTGTTCCAGTAATTGAAACTACTCCATAATTTGTGGCCAAGTGATTAACCTTCCTCTGCTGTGAGTGTCCAAGTGTCTGACTCAATTCTGTGTTCAGTGACACAGTGAGGGACTCTCCTTTGTGATAGATGTCTATGTTACTTGGTTTTATAGATAACTGGTGCTCCAGTGACTGGCTCTTCTTTGTGATGGGTCCACACTGACTTTGACTCCTCTGTGTTGGTTGCAAAAGTAATCGGCCCTCTTCTGTCATTAGAACCCCAGTGACTGAGCTCCTTCTAATGGATGTCCCAGTGACAGGTCCTCTATATTGGGTGCCCCAGAGACAAGTTCTTCTCTGTGGTGTTTGTTCCATTGACTGGCTTTTTTCTGACGGGTGTCCCAATGTGTAGCCTTCTGTGATGAGTGCCCAATTGCCAGGCCATCCTCTACAAGATGTGCTCCAGTGTCTAGCACTCCTCTTTGATTGGTATGCCAGAGACTGGCCCTCCTCCGTAACTGATGGCCTTCTGTCCCAAATGACCCAATGTCTGCCTATCGTCTGTGATGGGTGTCCCAGAGACTGGCTTTTCTCTATGATGGTTGCCTCATTGACTGGACCTCCTAAACAATGGATGCTCCAGTGACAGGCTTCCTCCAATTTGGTTGCCCCTGTTGCTAGGCCTCCTCTATGATTGCTGCCACAGTGATTATGGTTCCTCCATGATTGTTTCCCCAATGACTAGCCCTTCTCTAGGATGGTAGTCCACTTACTGTGATTTCTCAAAAATGTGTGTCCCATGACTAACATCTCATTGTAATGGGCTTGCCAGTGACTAACCATACTGTATGAAGGGTCCTGCAGTGTCTGGCACTACTCCAGTTTTGGTAACAAAGTGATAGGTCCTCTCCTATGATGGGTGTCACAGTGACAAGCCCTCTTTCTGTGATGATTTTCCCAGTGAAGAGCCCTCCTCTGTGATGCATGTCCTTTTGACAGGTCATTCTTTGTGATGAGAGTCACAGTTACTGGCCCTGCATTATGATGGTTGACCCATTGACTGCCCTTCCTTTGTGATGTGTGCGCTAGGGACTAACACTTCTGTGTTTTGTCTGTCACAGTGACTGGCACTCATCTGTGATGATTGTCTCAATGACTAACCCCTCCTAAAATTGTTGCCACAGTGACTAGCCCATCTTTGTCATGTGTGAGCAGTGAGTGGCTATCCTCTAAAAGGGTTACTCCAGCGATTCGCCCTCCTCTATGATGGATGCCCTAGTGTCTGACCTTCATCTCTGATCCAAGCACCAGTGATTGGTCCTCTGCCATATTGGTGAGCCATTTACTGGTCCTCCTCCATATTGGTATTCTAGTTACTGTGCCTCCTCTGTAACTGATGACTAGTGACTGACCCTCCTCCTTAATGGCTGCCCCCAATGAATGGCTCTCCTCTCTGATGGATGTGACATTTACTGGCTCACCATCTGATAGTTGCCTGAGTGACTGAGCCTCCTCTATTTATGTGTGTTCTATTGACAATTCTTCTTCCGTGATGGGTACCCAGTGACTTGAACCTAGTCTATAATGAGTGACCCTGTGACTGGCCCTCCTCTGTGAAAAATGCCCCAGTGACTGATTCTAGTCTGTGATGGGCATTACAATAATTTACCCCCTTTGTGATGGCTGACCTAGTTATAGACCCACCTCTGCGATTAGTGATCCAGTTACTGAGCCCCTCCTAGTGGGTGTTCCAATGACTGCCTTCGACTGGCTCTCCTCTATGACTGGCTTCCTAGTGACTGGCTGTCTTCTGTGATTGTTGTCCCAGTGACTCTCTCTCCTCTCTGATGGTTGCCCCAGTGATTTGTCTTCTTCCATAGTGATTACACTGAGCAACCCTCCTGTATCATATATCATCTAGTGACTATTTCTTCTCTCCTGTTGCAAATGCACCAGTGACTCACCCTCCTCTGAGATTGTTGCCCTAGAGACTGGCCCTTATCCATAATGTATGCCCTAGTGACTAGCCCTCCAATGCGATTGATGTCCCAGTATCTGTTTCTCCTCTATGGTGGAAATTCAATTGATTTATTCTCCTCTATGATGGTTACTCCAGTGACTGGGACTCCTACATAGCAGATGACCTAGTGGCTGGTCTTTCATTATGTGCACCCCATTGACTGGGCCTCCTATA
>NW_006979606.1:0-464 GCF_000164805.1 Carlito syrichta | reverse complement strand
TTCTTGGCTAAATAAGTTTGAGGCCACTCCCTTTGCAAGTCCTTCATGGACCATCTCTGAGAATAATTCTCCAGGGGATAGAGGGTGGGTAATGCTGGGAATGCATGGGGGTGTTTTCAATGTCTCGATGGCTGGGCAATGCCACCAGCATTTAGAACTGGGGGCTTGACTAAGGCAGCTAAATGGTTTACATGACAATAAAGACCAACACCCTATGGTGCTGCCCTCCTTGAGAAGTGAATGTGGAGTTGGGTAGCAGAAGTACCAGGCAGGGGCAGTGTTGTTACCCAGATTAGAATGAAGGTCTCTTTTCCCTCCCTCAAGGACTCCCTTCACGCACATTTTCACTTCTTGACAGAGAAGATGGGTCACAGTAGATAGACTTTCATGAGGCACAGAACAGGAAAGATTGCTGAGGGGGTGGAGGGTCCTCCTTTATGACCCTCAAATGCTGTGGTCAGATG
>NW_006979605.1:2094-2487 GCF_000164805.1 Carlito syrichta | reverse complement strand
TCAGCTGGTTATGTCAGCTAGTTAATTCGTCGGGTCAGCCAGTTGGTTAGCTAGTTAAGTCAGCTAGTTAAGTCAACTGGCTAGCTAGTTAAGTGAGTTAGTTAAATCAGCTGGCAAACCAGCTGCCTAGCTGGATATCTAGCTAGTTAAGTCAGCTGGCTAGCTAGCTGGCTAGCTAGTTAAGTCACCTACATAAGTCAGCTCGCTGGTCAGCAGTTTAGCTAGGTAGTTAAGTCAGCTGGCAAGTCAGCAGGAAATGTAGATAGTTAGCTAGTTAAGTCAGCTGGCTAGCTAACTGACTAGCAAGTTAGGTCACCTAGGCTTTCTAACAAGATATCTAACTAGGTAGCTAGCTAGTAATTTCAGCTTGTAAATTCAGCTGGCTGCCTAGGG
>NW_006979605.1:0-419 GCF_000164805.1 Carlito syrichta | reverse complement strand
TAGCTAGTCAGCTAGCTAGTTAAGTCAGCTAGCAAGTCAGCTAGTCATTTAGCTAACTAGCTGGCTATCAACTCAGCTAGCTGGTCATCTAACTAGTGGGCTCACTCACTTTCCATCATGTCTGCTTACCAGTCTACTCCCTCCCCTGTCAACTGGTCAGCAAACTAGTCAGTTCGCTAGCCAGCCAACAGGTCAACTAACTTGTCGGCTCACCCACAGGACAACAGGTTAGCTTAGCTAGCTAGTTGAATTGCTCGCCAGCCGACTAGTTGTCTGCTCACCAGTCGGCTCGTTCACCAACTGACTAGTTAAGGAAGCTCACCTGTCACATAACTCGCTGGCTGGCTAGTTAAGTTGGTTCATAGGTTGGCTCACTCGCTGTCCTACTAGTTAAGTCCTCTGACCAGTCGGCTTACTCA
>NW_006979604.1:0-5853 GCF_000164805.1 Carlito syrichta | reverse complement strand
AAAGCATCTGCCAGATCAATAGTACTCCCAGGTGCCAGTGCTATGGTAATTTCTCATACAAACCACACGTAGAAAAGCAGCCACACCACCCGTTTAAGTTTGAGATAACCCACTGGCATTCTCCAAGATCTGTTCATCTTCTGCACAGGCCATATGAGTGAATTGGATGGAGCTGTGGTAAGAGTCACCACCCTGCATCTTTCCGGTCCTTAATGGTGGCACTAACTGTACAGTCCCTCAGGAATGTGGTTTGGTTTGTGGTTTACTATGTTTCGAGGTAGAGGCTTCTCCTTGGCCTTTACTACCATAAAAGCCCTCACTCCACAGGTCAGTGAACCACCGCTGAGCATGTCCCTTCCAATTAAGCATTCATAAATGGGAAATTCCACAGGTTGAGTTCAGGATCCCATTAGACCCACTGTGAGACAATCCTGAATTAAAAATTTATTGATCAAAATTTGTATGACTCTATCAAAATACCTGAGACTAGGTAATGTATAAACAATGGGAATGTATTTCCAAACAGTTTTGAAGACTGGACAGTCCAGAATCAAAACACTGGCATTCAGTGTCAAGTGAGAATGATCTTCTCTTCCTCCTTCATCCCCCTGCCCTGCTTCTCCTCCTTCTCCTTCTTCTTCACTTCTTCTTCTTCCTCCTCTCCTCCTTCTCCTTCTCTTGCTCTGTTGCCCAGGATCAAGTGCAGTGGCACACTCCTGGCTCACCACAGCCTCGAACTCCTGGTCTCAGGTGATTCTTCCACCTCAGCCTGCCAAGTTGCTAGGACAACAGGAATGCGCCATCATACCTGGATAATTTTTTAAAATTTTTAAAATTTTCTGTGAAGAAAAGGTCTTGCTATGTTACCTAGGCTGGTCTCGAACTCCTGGGCTTCTTTTTGTGTCCTTATATGGAGAAAGCGGCGAGTGCCATATCCTCACATGGTTGGAGGTAGTAGAGCTAAAGGGGAAAACTCTCTCTGAAGCCTCTTTTCTAAGGGTTAATCCCTTCATGATGGTAGAGCCCTCATGACTTAATCACTTTTCACAAGGTCCACCTCTGAATACTACCACAATGGGGATTAAGTTTAAGCATACATTTTGGAGAGTACTCCACATTAAACCATAGCATCGCATGATCTCCATAAGACGCTGCTTTAAGTGGTCGACAACAGTGGCTTTTCAGACTCCTGGAACTAGTGTCAATTCAGAGCCAGTGTCTAGTAATGCCCCCAAAGTCCAGTTATCTGCCTTTTCTCAATGCACAGGCACCCTGGTAAGTGGCTGTAAATCCTTTTGAGGATGGATGAGAGAAAGATTAACAGTAAACATTTTGATAGGGCAGTAGGGCTCTTTCTCATGGACCCCTCACCCAATGAATTTTTAGTATATAAACTAGCTTAAGTCTGTGAATTGACTGAAGGAATGTTACTCTCTGTTTCAGTAATTCAGATTAGACTTATAGTCACTTGACATAGAACACTTGTACTTATACAGATCAAGTAAGAATTTAGTAGACTGCTAATCTGTTTCTTCTCTCGGGACACCATGATCCATTGGCCAATGCCAATGGTCTCTGTGAGTTAGAGGATGATGCCTCCTCTTCCACCTCTTCCTCCCCTCCCTTCCCCCTCCTCCTCCTCCCCTCTTTCCCCTGCCCTTCCACTTTCCTTTCCCCTCCCCCTTCCCCTCCTCCTCCTCCTTCTCCCCTTTCCACAGACAGGACTTGCTCTGTTGTCCAGGCTGAAGTGCAGTGGTAGGATCATAGCACACTACAGTCTCAAACTTCTGGGCTCAGGTATTCAGCCTCAGCCTCATGAATAGTTACAACCACAGTATATGCCACCATGCCTGGCTAAATTATGTGGGGTTTTTTTGCAGTGATGGGGTCTTACTTTGTTGACCAGGCTGGTCTTGAACTTCTGGCCTGAAGCGATCCCTGAACACCTAGAAATTTCGACAGAGTCACAGGCACCATACCTTCCTTGTGCTTAACTCTAGAAGACTCCTGTTTTACTAAGGGTTATGCAGAACTTGCTAATTCAGTGGGCAAGATGGTGTCAATGTAATAAATCAGTTTGGTTCTCTGCAAAATAGCAAGTACTCAAGATCTCTCTGAACAGCAGGGGACTTCACCTAGCCTGAAGGTAATGTTATGAAAGTAGATTGTTGTTCCTGCCATTCAAAAGCAAACTGCTCTCTCTACTGATCATCACTAATTTCAGAGATGAGAAGATCAATAATGACTTTCTATCAGGTATCAGGGTCCTATAGTTTGAATGCATCTACCAAAGTTCGTGTGTTGGCGGTGTTAGGAGGGAAGGCCTAATAACAGGTGATGAGGTCATGAGGGATCTGCCCTATGAAGCAAATAATGTTGTTATTGCAGGAGTGGGTTAGTTATCTTGAGAGTGGGTGGTTATAAAAGTGAGTTCGACTCCCTCTTGCTTTTGCTGTCCCATGCTCTCTTGCATTTCTGCCTTCTGTCATGGTATGATTGAGCAAGAAATGCCCTCACCAGGCCTCTCAAGCTTAGATTTCCAGGCTCCAGAATTGGAAGAAATAAATGTCTTTTCTTTATAAATTATCTAGTCTGTGTTATTGTCATAGCTGTGCAGGGTCTGCATTTCTTTGCTTCATGAAGATGCTGCATCTTCATGCTAGGATTGGCATCAGAACCTGAGATGCATTTTGCAATAATTTATATCTCCAAGATCAACTTCTGCACCAACCAAACAGGAATATTAAATGGGAATGCAAATAATGAAACAATTTCTTTTGCAGCAACTTGAATGGAAATGGAGACCATCATCCTAAGTGAACTAACACAGGGACAGAAAAGCAAACACCACATGTTCTCACTTATCAGTGGGATCTAAACTAAGGTTCTGGAAATGCATAGAGAATGGTATAATGGATGTTGGAGACTCAGAAGGACGGGAAGAAGTGGTGGAGAGAAAAAAAAATTGCCTCTTGTGTACAATATGCCTAGGTGGGAACAGTGGGCTTTCTGCACCATTATACAATGCAACCATGTAACAAAAACTATTTGTAGCCCCTAAAACTACTAAAATAATAAAATCAGGAGTGTGGTAAGAATCCATCCCTGCATATTCCAAATTTTTAATGGTGGCACTATTCTCTGCAGTTCTGTCAGAGTCACCATACTGCCTTTGGTTTCCTCTATGGGTTACAGGGACAGTTACAGGGACAGTAACAGCGACTTCTTCCTGGCCTTTCCTAGTATTTTAGCTCATGGGTCAGAATCAATAGGAGGGTTTTGCACTCTTTTGTACTAAGAATATCTCAATATAGATTCTAGGAAAAAAAGACATCACCAGAGGAGAGGCACGTCACCCATCGACCCATCATGAGTTGGCCTCAGGTCACAACTTTTTCTCTCATTGAACTTCATAGGCCTCCACCCTGACCAACGTGCCAGAGTTGTTTGGGGGGCCCGGGAGATTGATTCTCACTGGTTATGAGCCACAGCTAAAAGTCCAATTGAGGTTGTTACCACAAATTGGTCAAGTCCTACAACTCTTGTACGGTCTTGTTGGTATTTATCTATTGTCTCTCTTTTTCAAGCTCCTATTTCCCACTCTGCTTTGTGATACCTGCAGGGGCCAGAGCTCTGTAAACACTTCCCGGACTCCCCTGCCAGCTGGCTTCTGTTGAGGTCCCACCAATAGGAGGCGCCAGCATGAGATGGAAAGGCTGAAGAGGAGGAAAAACAACTTGCAGTCTCACCTTTCCTCGGTGCAAGCTCTCCAGAAGTAGAGCCCAGGGGCAGCTCTGGAGCTTCTTTTGGGCCTCAGCACTGGCTTCCTCATGGCCCCACAGTGGGACAGCGGTGATTACACAATCTTCTCAGAGGTCTGAGAATCCACCCGGCTGAGCCACGCCCCTTGGTGACTGAATACCAGCCACACCATGCTCCTCAGAGGTCACGCCCCCTCAGCGGTCAGATCATCAAGCTGTTCAGAGGTATTTGTTGCCATCGTGCGGGACCCTCCGTGGGTGTGAGCAGCCGCTGCACGGGCCCTTCCCTGGCTTCTGCTGCGGCTTGAGAGTGTGTTGGAACTCAGCCTCCAGGGGGCTGGGGAGGTGACCAGGCCATGAGGGCCCCACTCTCAGGAACAGGATGAAGGCCATGGAGGCCTCAGAGAGCTGCCCCCCCTTCCATTCCTTCTGCTCGGAGACCACACCAGACAGTGCCATCTAGGAGGACGTGACTTCAGCTGATCGCGAACCTGCCGGCGCCTTGAGCTTGGACTTCCAGCCTCCAGAACTGTGTGAAATAAACGTATGTGGTTTGTAACTTAGTCTCAGATATTTTGCTATAGCAGCACAAACCAAGTCAGCTTCTAAATTGCAGGAGCAACACCTTTCCTCACGTTGTCGGTGACCACGGGCTGGTTGGCGACGCAGTCCTAGACTGCAATGCCAGGCGGGAGGCAGGAGGCAACAAAGGTGGGCAGGCAAACGGACAGACGTCCCAGCGGCTCCCGGCGAATTGCCGCGCCCCTCCCACCCCGACCGGCACCTGGCGGGACGGGCATGGAGGGCTGGCCCGGTGGCCAATCACCGCTCCCGCCTGACGGATTGACAGGGAGCGTCCCGCGCAGCCAACCAGGGAAGGGGCGGGGCCCTAAGAGGCAGGCCGCCTATTGAAGTCGCCGGCGAAAACAGAGACCAGGGCGTGGCCCAAGTAGGCTGCGCCGCCGCGTCAGGGAAATGACGTCAGGGCTTCGTTCGGAAACGGTCCGCTGGCCGCCGCCGCAGCTGGCGTGGGGTCGGGGCGCCGGCACCGCCGGGTTCTCGAGGCGGGGCGTCTCGAGGCGGGGATTCTCAGGTCGCCAAGTTCAGCTGCCCAGGTGGTCGTCTTTCTCGCGCCCCAGCCCCTCCGACCAGCTCCTTCGTGCGCGCGCCCTCCCGGAGGAGGCTGGCCCTGGGTATTTCGCCAAAGCATTTCTTTGCTGAGCACCGAGGAGGACCCTTTCCTTGTACAAATGACGGTTGTGTGATCACTGGGTCCTGGCGTTTAAGGAGCACTGCTATGGGCCGCGGAGCACTTCTGTCCTCTTTTGTAGGTTATGTCAGATCCTTGCAACAGTGTCAGGTAGTTGTATTACCTGCCACTGTGCAACGAGGGACCGAGGAGGCCGCACTTAGGTAACCCGCCCGAGCTTACTGAGCTGGGATTAGCGCACTGGCAGCGCTGCAGGTCGTGCTGGGTTCGGCTGCGTCCGAGTGCGGGAAAGTCTAGTCTCGAATCCGTTGACCAAACCGACCCAGGCTTACTCCTCTCTCTAGATACCACTCCCACTAGACTATGAAGGTAAACTTTGTCAAATGGAAGCGCAATATCACACAGATATACGCAGATATCCAGAGTATACCCCTCAATGCATGATTAAAGTAGACACACTGTGTAACCATCACTAAATTTATGCAACGGAACGTGACCAGCACCCTAGAAGCTCCCTACCCTTCTCAATCTCTGGCCTGTTCCTCGTCTCCAGTGACTTCTATTCTGAATTCTGAAAACGTTACAAATTCCTATTTCTGAACCTAAGGCAAATGTGATGATCACTGTGTATTCGATTGAATCTGGCATCTATACATTCCTAAAAGGGATCATTGTGTAGCCATAAAAAATGACGAGAGCACTATATAATCAGATAGGAAACACATCAGGATATGTTGCTAAGCAAAAACAAAGAGTCAGGAACCAGAGGGCAGACTGGTTGTTTTTTGTTTTGTTTTGTTTTTGTTTCTTGGTTTTTTTAGAGACAAGGTCTTACTATGTTGCCTAGTTCGGTCTCAAACTCCTGGGCTGCAGTGATCCTGT
>NW_006979603.1:0-363 GCF_000164805.1 Carlito syrichta | reverse complement strand
TTTGGCTTCCTACTGGGCCTTAGTAGAGGCTGAATGCATACGCCTGGGCTGCCAAGTTAGTATGTGACTTGAGATGCCTTTCGTAGACTGGATATTGTCTGGCCCACAAAGCCGTAAAGCTGGACAAGCACAACAGCATCACATTATCAAATGGAAGTGGTGCCTATGATATCAGGCTTGAACAGGCCCTAAAGACACAGCTCAGTCATGAGGCAGGGCCCCAAATGCCAGTGGTTCCCAAGTGGGCTGTATTACTTTTTCCCCCAGCCTGTACCTATGATCTTATGGGGCGTTTGCTATGAGCGGCTGACTCAGGAAGAAAAAACTCAAGCCTGGTTTCATGATGGTTCTTCACAGCATGCA
>NW_006979602.1:3387-4271 GCF_000164805.1 Carlito syrichta | reverse complement strand
GATTTAATTGCCTAGCTACCTAGCTAGCCAGTAGGCTAGCCAGTTGACTTAACTAGCTGACTAACTAGGTAGCCAGCTGGATAGCCAGAACACTTAACTAGCTAGCTACCTAGCTCAACACCTGGATAGCAAGCTGAATAAACTAGCTGCTGTAAGTAGATGCCTGACGGCTAGCCACCTGACTTAACTAGCTACCTACATACATAGCCTGCTGGCTTACCATCTGACTTAACTACCTAACTACCTAGCTAACCTGCATGCCAGCCAGCTGACTTAAGTAGTTGACTTAACTAGCTAGCCAGCTGGCTAGCCAGCTGACAACTAACTGAATTAACTAGCTAGCCAGCTGACTTAACTAGCTGACTTAACTAGTTATCGCCCTATATAGCCAGCTGATTTAACTAATTTTTTACCTAGCTAGCTACCTAGCTAGCTATCAGATAGCTAGCTGACTTAACTAGCTGACTTAACTAGCTAAATGGTTGACATAACTAGGTGACTTAACTAACTAGCTTCCTAGCAAGTCATCTGACTTAACTAGCTGAAATAACTAGCGAGTCAGCTGGCTTCCTGTCTGAACTAACAAGCTTTTTAAATAGCAAGCAAGCTGGCTAGACAACATACAACATGCTGACATAACTAGCTACTCAACTGGTTAGCCAGCTGACTAAACTAGCTGAATTAACTACCTGGCAGCTGGCTAGCCAGCTGACTTAATTTCCTATCTACCTAGCTATCCAGCAGCCTTGTCAGCTGACTTAACTAGCTGACTTAACTAAGTAGCCAGCTGGCTAGCCAGTACACTTAACTAGCTATCTATTTACCTAGACAGTTGGACAGCCAGCTGACTTAACTAGCTGACATACTAGATAGCCTGATGACTA
>NW_006979602.1:1901-2298 GCF_000164805.1 Carlito syrichta | reverse complement strand
AGATGACATAACTAGCTGACTTATACAGCTAGTTTCCTAACCAGCCAGCTGACTTAACTAACTAAGATAGCTAGCTGGCCAGATGGCTAGCCACCTAAATTAACTAGCTTTTTAACTAGCTAACAAGCTGGATAGCCAACTGACTTAATGAGTTGACTTTACCTACCCTGCTGGTTGCCAGCTGACTTAAGTAGCTGTCTTAACCAACTACTCAGCTGGCTACCCAGCTGAGTTAACTAGCTGCCTACCCAGCTGAGTTAACTAGCTGCCCCCCTATTTAGCCAGCTGGTTAGCCAGCTGACTTATCTGGCTGACTTAAGCTAGAAAGCTGCCTAGCCAGCTAACTAATCTATCTAGCTACCTACCTAGCCAGCAGGCTAGCCAGTTACTTACCTAG
>NW_006979602.1:0-1449 GCF_000164805.1 Carlito syrichta | reverse complement strand
ACTAGCTGACCCAACCAGCTTACTAACTCTTTAGCTAACTAGCTAGCTAGCTGACTCATCCAGCTGACTTAACTCGTTAGCTAACTTTCTAGCTAGCCTACTCAAGCAGCTTACTCAATCCATTTGCTAACTAGCTAGCTAGCTGACTCAATCATCTGACTTAACCTGTTAGTTGACTACCTAACTACCTGACTCAACCTTCTGACTTAACCCATTAGTTAACTAACTGGCTGTCTTAACCAGCTGACTAAATTAGAAAGCTGACTTAACTAACTGACTTAGCTAGGTGACTTAACTACTTAGCTGACTTTACTGGCCAACTTAACTCGAGAGCTAGCTGACTAAACTACCTGAGTTAAATATTTAACTAACTATTTAACTAGCTGAATATCTAGCTGATTTAATAATTAGCTATCTAGTTAGGTAGCAGACTTAAGTACCTGACTTAAATAGCTAACTAGTGAGCTAGCTGACTTAGCTAGCTACCTTGTTAGCTAGCTGACATAGATAGCTGACTTGACTAGTTGTACTACGAGGTAGCTAGCTCACTTAACAAGTTGGTTAATGAGTTAGTTAACAGTTTTAACTAGTTGTTAAACGAGTTTCCTAGCTGACTTAAGTAGTTAGTCAACGAGTTTGCAGGGTGACTTAACATTTTGGCTGACGAGTCACCTGAGTACTTAGCTGGTTAAACATGTTAGCTGATTACTAGGCCTACTTGATAGCTGGTTTAACATTCGGCCGATTAATCGGCTGACTAGTTAGCTGGGTTGGTTAATTTACTGATGTGTTGGCCCACTAGCTAGCTTGCTTAACCAATTGTCAGGCTGGTTTGCTGACCTAATTAGTCAGCTGACTTACTGTCCAACAATTTAGCTGGCCTAACTATTCGGCCTACTAGTTAGCTGAACTAACTTGATGCCTGAAAAGTGGGCCCACTAGTCAGCCGATGGGTTAGCTTAGTTAACTACTTGGCCGTCTAGTCACCTAGCGGTTAGCTGACTTAACTAGTCGGCTGGCGAGTGGGCCAATTGGTCAGCTGAATTAAATAGTCGGCCAGCGAATGAGCTGATTGTTCTACTGACTTTAGTCGGCTAGCGAGTGAGCTGTCTGGTCAGAAGACTTACCTAGTCGGCCACCAAGTGAGCCGTCAGTTGAGCCAACTTAACTACTCGGCCTGCAATTGAGCTGAAATGTGAGTTGCTTAACAAGTAAGCTGGTGAGTGAACCTACTGGTGAGCTGATTTAACTACATGACTGGCAAGCATTCTGAATAGTTAGCTGTCCTGTTGGCCTGCGAGTAAGCCGACATGTCAGTTGGTCTGTTGGCTGATGAGCATGCCAACTAGTTAATTGACCTGATGGAAAGAGAGCGAGCCCACTAGTTAGCTTACCAGCTAGCTGAGTTGGTAGCCAACTAGTTAGCTAAGTAATTAGCTGATTTGCTAG
>NW_006979601.1:0-12706 GCF_000164805.1 Carlito syrichta | reverse complement strand
GACAGCGCATTTTGAATGTTTCAAACTGTTGTACATGCTTTCTTTAGAAGAGTGGCGTGATGTGCCGCTAGACATTCTAAGTCACAGGATTAAATAAAATATTCCAGGAGTGCCTTATGGCAAGAAAGTAAAAACACCATGCTTATATTTTTTAAAAAACAAAATATATTATGGAGTAAGACTAAACCAAGGATTATAATCTTCTTTTGCGTTTTGCTTTAGGTTATTCACTCAGCTGTCAGCGATTGTGTTAGCCCACTCATGGGGAGGAGGGGATTTGTAATCTGGTGCCACAGAAAAGATGCAAAGAATTGCATGGAAATTAGGTTGGAAAATACAGTCTATTTAGAAAGTAGAGTGGAGAGAGGGAGATTCACTCTCCCAAGGGAGAGGAGGGCGCCAAAGCTTCGGGAAACAAAAGGATGGCCTGGCTGTCCCTTAAAGAGCAATGTGGCCAGACCAGAGCTTAACAAAAGCAAGGGCAGCCGCTGTTTGAGGTGGAATGTTTTTGAAACCTTTCCTCTGAGGGGGGCAGGTCTTTCAGGTGCTTGGGCGGCGCTCTGCCTTACGCCACATGAAGGGGACAGCAAGCACAGGTACCATTACATGGAAATGATGGAGTCTTCTGTGTCACGTAGGTCCGGAAGGGCTGCTTACACGGATCAGGTCCTGCTGCTTCTTTATGACTGAAAGGCGAACTTGGAATACAAAAGTAAACAGTATGAGGCAGGCTTGGTGGGGGGTGTGAGACAATTATCAACAGCCATCTCGGGGAAAACAGTTCTGTCCCTGGCTAACGACTAGATGGTGAATTAAAGTGAACTGCTTAAAAAGCATGACAGAGCTAAGCCATGCTAAAACGGCTGCTCTGGCTATATCAAGTACATTTTGGTCTTCTGTCCTTTCAGACTGTATCCACTGGAAGTATTCAAGAACACACGAAAACTGCCTTCAGATTATGTGACTCTAAGTCCCACATCTGAAACATGTTAGCACTTTGACCTTGTATAATTCAGTATCATCTCTCTGCCTCCCAGTTTCATTCTGTCTAAAAATGATTGACAATAATAGTTATTGTACCCAATTTGGACTTTCATTTCTGTTAATTGGCCAAGCTGGGTTTCCTGAAAAGTCTTCTAGCTCTATAAAATATGAGAAAGTTATAATAAATTTACATTCAAATGAATGTGGAACTCACAAGGGAGTCCTTAGCGCAATTCAGAAATAGACAAAGACAATCCAGGGGTTAGAGTTGCCCCGAGGGTAAAAAATGACCTGAGTTACCCGGAGTTTTGGAGTATTGACAGCAGCTCAGGGAAAATTAAAAACAGGTCCTGGACACATGAAAAGTTGAGAGGGCTGAGCTAGACTTCTGTGTGTAGCTGAGTCACTACAATGGTCTAAACATGTGAATTTACATATATAGGAAACAAATCAAGGACCACAAGTCATATAAAAAAATTGACAGCTTGACATATTTTAATGTAGATTCATTACCACAGAAAAGTGCGAATTCTTGAAAGTGCTGGAGAGAAAACAAAGATTGCTAGGGAAAAAAGAATGTCAGCTATACCAACAGAAAACTTCTTAGCGGTATCAAGAGAAATCAGAGGACAGTGGAATAATGACTGCAAAGTGCGAGGAGAATGACTCCCATCCTAGAATGTGTAATTAAGCAAAATTATCTTTCAAGAATTCAAATAACCAAATATTGACAGAGTTTATTAAGAACTTCACACATAAAATATGTATGAATATTTGCTTCTGGAAAAAAATAGAGGATTCCTTAAAAGAAATTCCAGAAGAAAAGAAGAAAAGGTTGATAAAATGGTTTGAAAAAAAGATATATGAGTGTGTATGTGTGTGTAAGAGTAAGTAGAAATTGACTGTTAAATAAATAATGTTTAATTTCTGGGTATAAAAAAAAATAATATGAGACATTTTTATAAAATACTTCAAAAGAGGCATATAAGCAGAGTAGAGATGATTAGAACTAGAACATTTTACATGCTTTTCAATACTGTGGAGATATTTTTAGGTTCTTCTAGTTCAAGTGATCATGGTAAAATACCAAAGGTCATTTTTAAGAAAATTCCGAGTTGGTAACTTCTAAGATGTAACTTAAAAGATGGATACTAAACTCAATAAATAAAAAACAAGGCAGGAAGAAGGAAAAAGAGAGACAAAAAGTGGATCCATACACAACATAGTAGAAATAACATAGAAATAAATTCAAATATATTTATAACTATAATAAATAGAAATGAACTATATGTATCAGCTAAAAAATTTTAATCCCTATATATGCTATTTGTAAGTTATCTATCGATCTAGATAGACCTAGATAACTCAATAGAGATAGATATTCGTAAAAGGATGAAAAATAAGAGTGAGTAGCTATGTTAATAGCAAACAAAATAGACAAGACAAAACTATTTTTAAGGATAAAGTCAGTATAATGATAAAAGTCTCAAGTACTAAACAAACAATAGTTCCAAAAGTATAATAATAGTCACCTGGACTCAATAAATATAAAACAAGGCAGGAAGAAGGAAAAAGTGGACCCAGACACAGGAAAAATTATTCACAAATCTGTCATTGGTTGATAAAGCAAACACAAATTAAGGTGAATACAGGCCTTTTCATTAGCAAAATTAGCAAGCTGGATATGTTGGCCACATAAAATCCTGCATGTGACAATTAGAGGATACACATTCTTCTCAAACGTACATGGCATATGTATAGAAATGTGTCCTACATTAGGCCATAAACATGCCTCGTCTTTATTTCCTTAGCACAACACAACTAAGCTAAAATTGAATAATGAAGCAATGACCAAAACTATGACAGAGACATGCAAACAAACAAATTTCTAAATAATTAATGGGACAAATAATAAGTAAGGTGGAAATTTAAAAATTCTTTGAACTGCGTGATAATACAGGCACATTCAAACTTTTAGAATGTGCCTATAGCCATATTTAAAAGGGAATTTATTGCTTCAAAGTCTATTGTTAGGAAAGATGAGTGACTGAAAATTAATTAGCTAACTCTCCAATTTAAGAAGCTAGAAAAAGAACAACAGAAGTAGCCCAGAGAGGTAAAATTAAGCAGATAATAAGGGCAAGAGACAAAAAAGAAACAGAAAGTAGTAGCTATATAAAGGTTCATCAAAATAAAACATTGGTTTTTTGAAAACGATGAAAAAAATGGACATGATTCAAGAAAGTCTGATGAGAGAGAGAAGGCCTAACTACATAGACAATGGATAGAAGAAATAAAAGTTTAAAAATACATGATATAGTAAATTTGATAGTACACTTAAAATTTATGGCTGTAAATTTGAAAACCACATGGAATAGGAAAATTATTTAAAAATTAAATAACCTAAACTGTACCAAGAAGGACGATAAAACAGGAATATCTCATAGCTATTACAAAAATTGAAGTATTTAAATATGTTCAATAAAACCAAATAGCCACAAACTTATTCCTTGAAAAAAAATGATTTTCAATGCATGCAAAAATATTCCACTATATGGATATGCCATAATTTACTACATGACTTAGTAATCATGTATATTTATGTGCTGCTTTGTATGTGCTTCCCATGTTTCAGGTATATTAGTCTTGTCTTCTCAGCTAGATCGTCAAGGCCATTATTTATATTTTGATGGCATTCTCAGCGGCAGCTGTCATGATTGTTGAAATATATTCTTGACCTTAGAGGCTCACGGCACGCTTGACAGATTGAGAACTAAACAGAGGTGCTTGTTAGTATCTGAATCTCAGTGATGGGGGACAGCTGGGCTCAGAGCTTATGTGACTCACTCAAAGTCAGGTGGTCAGTCACCGAGGGAAATTGAAACTCACACGTTTAAAGATTATTCTCTCTCATATACTGAGAAATCATAATTCCTTAGTCTATAAAAGGCATCAATGAACATTTGCTGTAAAGAGACATATGTAGTAGTCTCATGTATTCATGGTTTTGATTCTGTGGTTTCAGTTGCTTGAGGTCAGCCTCAGTCCAAAGATATTAAATGGAACATTCCAGAAATAAACACTTTGCAAGTTTTAAATTACGTGCTCTTTTGAGTAGTGTGATGAAATCTCCCTCTGTTCCACCCAGGACATGAATCATCCCTTTATCCAGCAGATCTATATCAATGCTGTGTTCAAGGAACCCCTATTTCATACTTAATGACCCCAAAGGGGTCAGTAGTGTTGTTGGCAGCTTGTTGCAATTGTTCTATTTTATTAGTAGTTATTGTCGCTAATATCTTACTGTGCCTCATTTATAAATCTTATTATAAGTATGTATGTATAGGAAAAATATAGTATATATAGTGCTCAGTACTAGCCAAGGTTTCAGGTATCTACTGGGGTCTTAGGACCGATTCCCCGCAGATAAGGAGGATGACTGTAAATGTGCTCTGACTCTGAGGGCTATGTGGACTCTGCCATACTGCTCGACCTTGCCTTTGTATTATGAAAGCAGCCATAGAAATTATGATTTTCATCTCAGTTTAAATGAGTGGTTACCCCTAAGTAAATTATTATTCATCGTACAAAAAATGTGAACAAACAGATTTTTTCTGTCCATATGTTTCTACCCTTTTTCTCCATGTGCAGTATGTTAAGATTTTGGAGTTAACTGTTTTTGAAAATGTATTTGCAAATTTTTTAATACACTAAATTTCCTTAAAATAAACAAGACAAAAAAATTAAATCAGGTTAAAAACCTGTCACAGAAGTAAAAGTGGGCAGGCTTTTGCTGAAGGCTTCTTTCGCCCCGCATGCCATTTTTGAGATTCATCTTTGTTGTTGCAGATGCCAATAATTTGGTTCCTTTTATTGCTGAGTAGTAATCCATTATATACCATTCGTTAACCCAGTCCCCTATGGATGGACAGCTGGGCTGTGTGGATATTAGGAATAAAGGTCCCTGAAACTATTATATTTAGGTTTTCATGTGAACAAATGTTTTCAACTCTCTTGGGATTGGGGCTGTTGGGTTAGAGGGTCAATGAAACACCAGCGCCCCTCCCTTCTCCACTAAGAATCCCCAGCGTCTGCTGTTCCCATCCTCACATCCCTGTGTACCCAGAGTTTAGCTCCCACTTACAAGTGAGACTATGTGGTATTTGATTCTCTGTTTCTGCGTTAATTCACTTAGGATAATGGCCTTTAGCTGCATCCATGTTGCATCATTCATTCTTTGTTATGGCTGTGTGGCATTCCATGGCATGTATGTGCCACATTTTCTCTATCCAGTTCACTGCCGATGGGCGTTAGGTTGATTCCATGGCTCCTGACATTTAGACCAGTGTTGTTTCAGTTATATACAGGGTTTTGAGTTGGCCATTTTAATTCAGACTTGCCAGTTCTCACAACCTTGGAGCATTTTTCCCCCTCAAAATACTACAAAATTGGTAACCTTGCCTTATGCAGAGAAACTGCTCAGTAAATAATGAGGTCTGACAATTAAGTTTGCAAATTTGTCCTAGAAAAAGTGCTACGTACCTCATTGTCGAATAACACTACAGTCACCTTCAAAGTCCTCCCCTTGAGAAGTTTTGCACCAATGCCAGTGCCTAGTCCACCTGTCAAAGCAATTTGGGAACTTTTTTCTGAAATGGCCATCAGAGCGGTCATCATATTACTCTTGATTACCTGAATGTCATCAAAATGTCTTTCTTTCAATATTTCCTATGTCTTTGGGTAAAGAAAAAGTCATTGGGGACTAGATCAGTTGAGTAGGGAGGGTGTTTCAACACAGTTATTTACTTGCTGGCTAAAACTCCCTCACAGACAGTGCTGTGACAGTGCTGTGACAGAGCTCGTTTGGGACCATTTTTGCACACACCTTTCTCAAGCCAAGATTTTCAGTTAAGATTTTCCTAACTGTTTCCCTATCAATGTTTATTTGGTCTGCCATGCTTCTCACAGTCAGCTGATCATTGTGACATACAATTTGACAATTTTTTTTTTGAGTTGGAGTCTCACTCTGTCGCCCAAGCTGGAGTGCAGTGGCACATTTACGGCCATTGCAGCCTCAACCTGCTGGGCTCAAGCTATCCTTCCACCTCAGCCTTCCAGGTAGCTTGAACTACTGGCGTGAGCTAACACACCTGGCTAATTTTTTTCTTACTGTAGAGACGAGGTCTCACCATGTTGCTCGGGCTGGTCTCGAACCCCTGGTCTTGCTTTGGGCTCCCAAAGTGCTGGGACTACAGGCTTCAGTCACAGCACCCAGCCACAATTTGACAAATTTTTGTAATGTTTTCATCAGTTCTGCTCATTACTGGGCTATCCTGATCTCTCTTCATCAGTGTAACTTTCTCTCCCCTCAAAAAAAATGTTCAATCTGCCGTTTTCTTCATGGTATTAGCCCCATAAAAATAGACTAACATGTCCCTGATTTCACTTCCACTCTTGCCAGGTTTAACAAGAAATGTAATGTTTGTTCGTTGCTCTAATTCAAACTCCGACATTCTCACAATGGCAGCTCTGATGACCATTCCAGAAAGAGTTCCAAAATTGCTTTGATGGGTGGACTGGTGCTGATGTCAGTGCATAACTTCCCTAGAGGAGTACTTCAAAGGGGACCATAGTATTATTCAGCAGTAAGGTATGGAGCACTTTTTCTGGGATGAACTCGTGAGCTTAAGTGTCAGACCTTGTAGATTAAGCTAGATTAGAATAGCGATATTCCACAACATCAAGGGGTCTCGTTGGTAAAATTCAAGATACCAGGGCGACAGAATGGGAAAAGATTAAAGCTTTGGAAATATTTTAATGTTTTGAGAGAAGTTCCTTCGGGGTTTTCAATTTAAGAAGAGTATTTAAATCAGCCGGGCTTAGTAGCGCATGCCTGTAATTCCAGCTACTGGGAAGGCTGAGGCAGAAGGATCGCCGGAGCCCAGCAGGTCGAGGCTGCGGTGGCCGGGAGCGGCCGCTGCACTCCAGTCTGGGTGAGCGATTAAGAATCCAACTAAAAAAAAAAAAAAAAGAGTATTTAATTATGTTGGTTTTAATGGTTACCAAAAGTTTACCTTTCCTTTGAAGCTATTTCTTGTCTTTTCCCTCTTTCTTTTATAAGTCGGCTGTAAGAGAAAGATGCTCAATCACATAACATAAGACTTTCCTGCATGAGTCCGATAGGAAATACATTCTCTGGTGACAAGCCAAGGTTACAATCCAGAAAAATCTAGCAGGCTCACCCGTAAGATACAGGGTATGGTGGAAAGAGCACCACTTTTGGAAAGCAGTGGATCTAACGTCTCTACTTACTAGCTCTATAATTCTCAAAAATTTGTATTAATAACCTGTCTCATTTCCTCATCTAAAAACGTATGAACCAGAAATCCTCAAGGAGTTTGACAGGGTGGCATACACAGACTGTCTGACTTGTGGTGTGTATTTGGATGCTGTGAGTTTCCTCTTCAGTCGTCCACACAGTCAGCATTTATTTCGCAGCTACTGTATATCAGGGTCTGTGCCAGAACTGGGGATACAGCAGTGGGCAGTAGTCACTGTCACACTGCCTGCTATCAAAGAACCTACCAAACCGTCTGACCTACACCAGGGTAGAACGAGAGAGAGAGCTAAAGTAGCCATAAAAGGGAGGTCAGGAAATATTTCTCAGCAAGGAAGGCATATCGACAGTGATTTAAGGATGAGTGTCAGCTGTCCTGGAGTGACAATAAAAGCACTGTTAACTTGAAAAGATAAAAGCAATTTAACTGGGAGAAACGGCATACTCCCAGTTGCTCACACCTCACATCCATTTCACGTATCCCACAGTTTCCAGACCCATTCCTCATTCCCTGTTCTTGGTTCCACCTGCTCAAGACTACTGTGTTCCGACAAGAAAATCGAAACTCTCTTTTATAACAGCCCTCCCGGAAATACTCTTAACTGCCATTTGTTTTTGCTTTTTTTCCAGTTATTCCTCTTTCATTCATTTGCATTTCACATACGTTTATGGAAACTTTCTTCTTTGAATATTTACTGATTCACACTGATTTCCTCATTACTGTCATTTTAATTATCTGTTCAATTGACTCTCTGGGTCATCCACCACCCTGAAACAATACTAACACAATAATGAGTAAAATTGAAGTAATATTGTTCACAATATTGTGGTGGCTGGAAACAGAATTTACTATTGAGATAATCTGCATAAATATTTGAGAAATAATTTTTTTTTTGCCGTTTTCTATTGAGCATCACAAAATGGTGATTAATGATCTAAATTGCTAGTTTGATGTTATCTAGAAAAATCTGATCTAGATCTTGTCTATTTGTCGTAAAATTGTTATTTTATTTATGTAAAAATAAAACGAACTTGCTATGCCATACCAGAACTCTAAGCTGCAGTATATAGACACTTCAATTTCTGGAATGTAGCAACTGAAGTCATCTTTTGCGTTTCAACAGATAGTCCCCAAATGACTAGAATTTATAGTAGAAATTAGTTTACTTATAAAAAGCAGATATGAATAATGTTCCTTTTTGGACAAACTAAAATAAATTCTAGCTCCTACAAACAATGTCTATACAGATTGAATATCCCTTCTCCAAAACACTTGGGAATAGAAGTGTGTCAGATTTTGAATTTTTGGAATATTTGCATATATCTTGTGAGATATGTTGGGAATGGCACCCAAGTCTAAGTACAAAATTCATTTATGTTTCACATATACCTCATACACATACCCTGAAGGTAATTTTGTACAGCATTTTTGGTAATTCTGGGCATGAAACAAAGCTTGACTGCAACTCATCACATGAGGTCAGGTGTGACATGTTCTATTTGTGGGTGTGCAAACATTTTCAAATTTTGAAGAATTTTGGGTTTTGATGTTTAGATTAGGAATGTTCAACCTGTATTATACACAAGTGGATAAGTAGGAAGTGCTTAGGTATATTAGCAAATATTTTCTTCTTGGTATAATTATTTTGTAAAATTTTTCTCTTACTGTGACATTTATTTACTGCAATTAGATAAACAAATTAAAAATATTATTTCTGAGGAGAATTGACAAGGAAGGAAGGAGGAAAGAACGGATGAAAGGAAGGAAGGAAGGAAAAAGGAAGGGACAGAGAAAAGGAGAGAGAAATGACCCTATAAGCAATTAATGACACCTTTCTTCGCAAATAATAACTCCTTCCTAGGATGCTCTTTTAGTTAGTCCTATTTTTCAAAGCCTTAGACTGTTACCCACTAGTTTTTGTCTAGAAATAATGGCTAAGAAAATTGTGAATTTTAATCTCTGTTCAATATTCACTTTGTGTTTGTCAGGATAGATTAATTTTGCCTCACTGACCTAATCATAACAGAAATTTTTTTGATTTTTAATATTCTGAATGCATTTGTTTCTACCCTCTTCAGTTTAAAACCTCTCTCTCTCTCTCTCTCTCTCTCTCTCTATGTATAGAACACATAATAGAAAATAATTTTTTGTGTGGCTGAACAAAATAATTAGCCCATCTTCTATAAGAGATGCTTTAAAGGTAATTCAATTAGGCATTCAAATGTTCAGGTTAGTACTTTTGACTGCATATTAGAATCATCAGATGAGCTTGTAAAAATCCTGATGCTCAAGTCCCACCCCAGATCAATCTGAATGTCTATCTGTAGAACACATTGGTATTTTAAAGCTTTCCAGGTGATTCTAGCATACAGCCAAGATTAAGGACCACTGGTTAATTAGAGCCTGCCATGCACTGGAAAATAATTTCGAGCAAGCATTTGTAGACATTTTCAAATGAGGATCCGAGGATCTCCAGCATGCTGTAGACATGTTATCTCTGTTTGTCTTCTCTCTCTCTCTCTCTTTCTTTCTTTCTTCCTTTCTTTCTTTAATTTTTGTATTTTAATGATTTGGGATACAACTAAGGATTAGGTATACAGGTGGTCATTGTACAGGTGAAGTCTGGGCCTCCTTCTGGTCCCCACTTTACCTGGTTTGAGATCAGGTGCCCCTGTTGATGTTGTGCCCTCCCACCTCCCCCACCCTGGCAGTATCCTGCTGCTGCCAATCCCCTTCTTACAGTACTATGGTCAGTGTTCAGGGTCCACTTATGGGTGAGAACATGTGGTGCTCAGTTCTTGGTTTCTGTGATAGATCACTCAGCATCACAGACTCTAAATCCATCCAAGTTACTGCCAAATCCATAAGCTTGTCCTTCTTTATGGCTGCATAATATTCCATTGTGTCTTTAAAATACCACATGTGATTCTCCCAGGAGAGCAGGGACAAGAGTCTGAGGCTGTCTCAGCACTTCTGCCATTCATCCCCTCTTAATGAACACTAGCAAAGATTTGAGACTGTGCTAGGTGCTAATGAGAGCCAAAGGAAGAAGAAAACACAAGCCCTGCAAATAAGAAACCTAGGTGAAGACATTAGACAAGCGGTCTTCCCTCCGTAGGCTTCTTGATCCTGTCTGTTCAATGGGTATACTGCAAGCACTTTCCTCATCTGATTGCAGAGAAGATAAAATGTTGTGAGGACTAAATCTGATCTTTTTTTTTCTCTTATCCAAATTCCGAAGAGGCTTGGGGAGTCACTGCCTGATGAGGAGCCACCAGGTGGGCTTTTATTTCCCTATTACCCCATATCCTAAGTTTGTTTCCAGCCTGACTCTGTCATCGCATCACATAACAAATAATGAAGGAAACCAAAGTATTTTATGACCCTGCAAAGCCATCTCTTGGGGACTCCCAGACTCCTAGAACCTTGTGAAATACTTATCCATCCTCTTTGAAGTTTGCCACATATAGGGCTTCATTTACATATCAACAAACCTGGAGTCTTTCACCCCTTGCCTTTTAAAAAAAATTTGTGACCTGCATGATCGGTGTTTATATGCCTAAACCTTAACTGTACCCCACATCTTTATAATAAATAAATAAATTTTTGAAAATGTGTGAAGAAATTTATATTGTCATTTTGATTTTAGAGATGTAGGGTACAATGTAGGGTGAGGTACATAAGTGGTGATACAGGTGAAGTCTGGGCGTCCCCTCGGTCCTCACTTCACCTGATTTATGATCAGGTACACTTATTGGTGTTATGTGTCCCCCTTCCCCAAAGTGCTGAGTACCACATGTCTGCATCTCTTGCCTGAACAAAGCATCTCCTCTACTGATTTCCCAAATACCTGTCTGAACTACAAATTGCCAGTCAAGAAATCCTTGAATTCACCTCTAACCTGCAAACCCCTGCTTGGAAGTGTCCCTCCTTCCTGGGCTAAACCAATGAAAGTCTCATATGTATTGATTTATGGTTTATTGTGCCATAAATAAAATGTATGGAAGCAAGATACCATTCAACCACAGTGGGCACTTGCTCTCAGGACCTCGTGAGGATGGGTGCTTCTGGGCTTAAATCCTCAAGTTTGCTTCAGAATAAACCATCTTAAAATGTTTACAGAATTTGGCATCTTTTCACATATAAAGTGCTGGTATTGGTAATGATGTACATTTTTATAATATGGGCTTTTTTCCCCCTGATTTTCAGCTGACAAAAGTTGACAAGACATTTTCAACTGACAAGTTTAGGGTGAAAACTCCCAAACAGTACAATGCACATGCCTACACTCTTAAACATTAGAGTAATCTCAAGAAAGATTTTGGAAGGGAAAAGCAGTGTAGAGCAGGATGCTGATTTCTTTCAACTCTCTATGACTTAAGATAAGAAATGTCTAATTTGCAGAAATAAGGTAATACCATAACTACAAGTTGTGGCCTAGGAAATTAAGGGTCTAGGATCCAGAGAAGTAAACTGTATTAATAGTGTGATTATATCCATGTCAGAACTTGTTTAGAAATGCACAGAATTGGTTCCAAGGTGTTTGAATAATGCAGTCTGGAGTTCACACCTCAAAGTAACGATCCATCAAGAATGCTCTTTAGAGCTATTTTCTAGCTGAGGTACTTAGAGCAGACTCACAGCAAAATGCCCTTTCAATAGGAAACAATAACTGGAAAACTAAAGCCTGGTTCAATTTGTGTCATCTCCCTGGACATTTGTACTCTATTTGTGTGGCCATCACATGAAGGGTACCTGACTCAAAGAGAACAGCATACAAAGTGATGCATAACAAAGCTCTATGACTTCTCTGTGGAATAAATTATTTCTCTTGATTTTTGCAGTATTTGTGGTGCTTTATACCCAGAGTAAATGAGCAAAGTTAAAGCTATTCTTCTTCTTTGTAAGTTGTGACACCTGAAGTTCCTTAAGGATGGCTCAGTGTATTCCAGCAAATGGAAGCGTTAAAAGAAATAAAAAGTAACAATGGACTTGATCAAAAGAAGACAAAATAGAAGATTTTCTTTTTACTAAAACAGATAGCCAAAACATGGTTTCTACAGTCTTTGTTCTCCATTTCTCCTGACCTCTTAGCAAGTTGTATCCACTAAAGCTTTCCTCATCTTCCCAACATGGTGGTGTTGATCTGTGATGTTTCTCACCTTTTTATACCTATTTGGAAGCGAATATTGAATCAAAACTATTTTGATGCTCAAAAAGTGTCTCTTTCAATATCTGATGACTTTGTGTGGTTAAGCAAATTTATTGAATTTTTATTTTCTCCAAAAAAAATAAAACAGAGACAATAAAAATGATTTCTCCTATTCCTCCATTGTTAAATACTCATCTAAGGACTTTTTGATCTCGGATACTTATATTTAAGA
>NW_006979600.1:0-752 GCF_000164805.1 Carlito syrichta | reverse complement strand
GGCCACTGGCCAAGTCCATTCCACGCTTGGTCACGGACCCCAAAAGGCCAGCCTCCACCCTCCACACTTGTGCCCCATGGCATAGATGCATTTGAGCTCACAGAACAGACAGCACTGTGCTAGGATGTGGGGAGGGCACCTTCCTGATCAACCCATCATCATCCACCACTTGGACATTTACCTGGGGAGCCCTGGATGCCCATTGTTACTTGAGAGGTGCCTTTTTGTTTCCATCAGTGGGGCTAGGTTGCGGTGGCATGATCCTGCCTCCCAGGGCCTTGACCTGTGGGGCTTAGGCAGTACTCCCACCTTGGCCACCAATCAGCCAGTACTCTGGGGTCAACCACGCCTGACTCAATTTTGGGGTCCTCTCACTGGGACAAGTTCTGGCCATCTCACCTGGGCTGGTCTCCAGCTTGGGGACTCAGGCAGCCTCCAGCCTTAGAATCCCAGTATGCAGGTCTGACTGCCATGAGCCACAGTGCCCATCCTGGACTCATATGTGCTGTCAGCAGGGTCGAATCAAAGGCATGCCCTGGGGTGGAGCTTATGGCATTCCATGTAGCTGGGACAATGAGTGCCACTATGTGTGACGCCGGTGTTTTTGTTCCGGGGAGTGACAAGTTCTCGCTACATGACCTAGACTGGTCTTGAACTCCCAGGATCCAGCATTCCCCCTGGCTCATCCTCCTAAAGCCACAGCCCAATTGTCTGCTGATCCATCATCTTTCTGGAACTGTAAGCACAAGGTT
>NW_006979599.1:0-421 GCF_000164805.1 Carlito syrichta | reverse complement strand
GATAAGGTGAGTTCTTGGGAGAAGAAGCTTGTGTTTGGTAGGAAGTTAGAACTGTTATACAACTTTGCAGGGACATTAAGATGAAAATGACACTGGGGACTTCCAAATGGGGGGGAGGTCAAGAATTAACAAATAAACACACAAACAAAAAAACCAACTACCTGTTGGATATTGTGTTCACTATTTGGTTAATGGGTGGGATGGGTAGGTTCAACAGAAGCCCAAACCTCATCATTGCTCAATACAAGGAGGACCCCCACAAAAAATGTAATTATTTTTGGAGGGCAGTCACCTTGGAGTACAGGCTTCCACCGCTAGGTAAGTGTTCTAGGAGCTCATTGACATCAGTTTCCCAGCTGGTATTGTGAGAGGCTGTGTTTGGTTTCAGTGAATTTTTGTTTGGAAATTCTTTCAACGCATT
>NW_006979598.1:0-785 GCF_000164805.1 Carlito syrichta | reverse complement strand
GAGATGACTTCACTAGTTTGCTGTGAGTGAGCCGACTGGTCAGCTGAATTAAGTATTTGGCCGGCAAGTGAGCCATCACATGCATTGCCATAACTATTCCTCTGGCGAATGAGCCAACTGGTGAGCTGACTTAACTAGTTTGCTGGCAAGCAAGCCGAATACTTAGCTGACTTGGCCTGCAAGTGAGCTGACAAGTTAGATGACCTGTTGACTGGCGAGCATGCCGAGTAGTTTGCTTACCTGTTAGCAGACGAGTGAGTCAACTAGTTAGCTGACCTGATGGAAAGAGATGGAGACCACTAGTTATCTCACCAGCTAGCTGAATTGCTAGCTGACATGTTAGCTAAGTAACTAGCTGATATGTTAGCTGACTTGACTAGCTAGCTGAGTAGCTAGCTGGCTATCTAGCTGACATTACTATATAGTAAACAAGCTATCTAGCTGTATAGCTAGCTAACTTAACTAGCTAGCTAACTGGCTAGTTAGATGGCTAACTGACTTAAGTATCTACCTGACTAGCTAGTTGAATAGCTAGCTGACTTAATAGGTTAGCTCACTAGCAACCTGACTGACTAGCTGAATTAACTAGGTACCTGAATAGTTAGCTGAACTGCTAGCTCAATTAACTAGCTAGCTGGCTAGCTATTTGACTTAACTAGCTGACTAACTAGTTGGCTGGATAGCTGGCTAGCTAGCTGACTTAACTAGCTTGTTACATTTTTCACAAAACTGCCAACCAGCTCTCTTAAATAGCTAGCTACCTGGCTGGCTAGCTGGCTAGGCAG
>NW_006979597.1:6863-7759 GCF_000164805.1 Carlito syrichta | reverse complement strand
TAGCTAGCTAGGATGCTAGCTAGTTATTTCAGCTAGTAAAGTCAGCTGGTTTGCTAGGTAGCTAGATAGTTAAGTCAACTAGTTACATCAGCTGGCTAGCCACCTGCCTAGCTGGGTAGCTAGCTAGTTAAGTCAGCTTGCTAGCCAGCTGGTTAGCTAAAATGCTAGATAGTTAAGTCAGCTGGCAAGCTAGTGGAATATGTAGGTAGCTAACTAGTTAAGTCAGCTGGCTATCCAGCTGGCTAACTAGGTAGCTAAACAGTTATGTAAGCCTGCTAGCCAACTGGCTATTTAGTTAAGTAACCTAGTTAAGTCAGCTGGCTAGACAGCTGGCTATCTGTGTAGCTAGCTTGTTATGTCAGCTGTCCAGCCAGCTGGCTAGCTAGTTAACTAACCAAGTTAAGTCAGCTGGCTATACAGCTGGCTAGCTAGGTAGCTAGCTGTATATCAGCTGTCCAGCAAGCTGGCTAACTAGTTAAGTCACCTAGTTAAGTCAACTGGCTATCCAGTTGGCTAACTAGGTAGCTTGCTACTTAAGTCATCTGGCTAGACGGTTCGCTATCTAGTTAAGTCACCTAGTTAAATCAGCTGTCTAGCCAGCTAGGTACCTATACAGTAAGCTGATTAATACAGCTGAATAGCAAGCAGGCCAGCTATTTAAGTCAGCTAGTTAAGATGGCTGGCTTACCAGCTGGCCAGCTATGTAGTGAACTTGTTAAGTCAGTTGGCTAGCCAGCTTGCTAGCTATTTAAGTCAACTAGTTAATTCATCTGGCTTCCCAGTTGCCTATCTGTTCAACTAGATAGTCAAGTCAGGTATCCAGCTAACAAGCCAGTTAGCTAGCTAGTTAAGTCAGCTAACTAGACAGCTAGATAGCTTGTTTGGTATCCAGTTAT
>NW_006979597.1:2156-6363 GCF_000164805.1 Carlito syrichta | reverse complement strand
AACCGGTCAGCCGTCTAGCCAGCCAACTAGTTAATTCAGCTAAACAATCGGCCAACTAATTGGCCAACTTGTTTGCCAACAAGTTAGTTCAGCTAACTAGTTGTCAACACGTTAGGCCATCTAAGTAATTGGTCTAATCATGTGCCGACTAGTAAGGTCAGCACATATGCCATCCAACAAGTTAACAGAGCTGATTAGTGGGCCAACTCGTTAGTCAACTATCTAACCCAGCTAACTAGTCTGCCGACTAGTTGGCCAACTTGTTAAGCCAGCAAACATGTCGATCATGTAGTCAGCCAATGTGTTAAAACAGCTAACTATTCTGCCGACTCATCAACCAACAAGTTAATCACCCAGCTAACTCGTTAAACAACTAGTAAATTCAGCTAGTTAACTCGTTTACCAGCCAGTTAAAACAGGTAGCTAACTCATTAACCAACTCGTTAAGTCAGCTAGCTATCTTGTTAGACAACTAGTTAAGTCACCTAGCTAAGTCAGCTAGTTAACCAGCTAGTTAGCTGAGTCAGCTGGCTCACTAGTTAGCTAACTATTTACCTCAGCTACTTAAGTCTGCTACCTAACTAGTTAGCTAATTAGTTCAACTAGTTATTCAGCTACATAAATAGTAAGCTAACTAATTCAGGTATTTAAGTCAACTAGCTAACTAGTTAAGTCGGCCAGTAAAGTCAGCTACCTACGTAGTTAACTCACCTACCTAATTCAGCTAGTTAAGTCAGCTTTCTAATTAAGTCAGCTGGTTAAGACAGCTAGCTAGCTAGTTAGCTAATGGGTTATGTCAGCAGGTTGAGTCAGGTAGATAGGTAGTTAACTAACTGTTTATGTCAGCTGGTTGAGTCATCTAGCTTGCTAGTTAGCAAATGTGTTGAGTCAGCTTGTTGAGTAGTTAGCTAGTTAGTTAGTTAACGAGTTAAGTCAACTCCTTGAGCCCCTAGGAAGCTCGTTAGCTAAAGTGTTAAGTCGGAAGATTAAGTCAGCTAGCTAGCACATTAGATAACGGGTAAGCTAACTAGCTAGCTAGCTGGTCAAGTCAGCTAGCTAGCTACACAGCTAACTATTTAAGCCAGCTTGTTAGCTATGTAGTTAGCTCGTTAGTTAACTGTTTAAATCAGCTGGTAGCTAGGTAGCTAGCTAGTTAGCCAATAATTTACATCAGCTGTCTTGCTCGGTAGCTAGCTAGTTAATTCACCTAATTAAATCAGCTGGCTGGCCGACTGGTTAACTAGGTAGTGAGGTAGTTAAGTCAGTTGGCTAGCCAGTTGGCTAGCTAGTTATTTCAGCTAATTAAATCAACTGGCTAACCAATTATCAAGGTAGGTAGCTAGCTAGTCAAGTCAGCTAGATAGCTACATGGCTAGATAGTGATGTCTTCAAGTTAAGTAAGCTGGCTAGCCAACTGACTAGGAAGGTATCTAGCTAGATAAGTCTGGTAAACTAGCTGGTAAACTCAGCTAGTTTTTTCAGCTGTCTAGCCAGCTGGCTAGGTAGGTATCTAGCTAGATAAGTCTGCTTGCTAGTCAGCAGGCTAGCTGTTCAAGTCAGCTAGTTAAGTGAGCTGGTCAGCCTGCTGGCAAGGTAGGTATCTAGCTAGTTAAGTGAGCTGGCTATCCAGCTTGCTAGATTCAGTCAGCTAGGTAAGTCAGTTGGCTAGTCAGTTTGCTACATAGGCAGCCAGCTAGTTATGTCAGCTGGTTAGCCAGTTGACTAGCTGATTAAATCAGCTTGTTAAGTCAGTTTGAAAGAAGCTGGCTAGCTAGTTAAGTTAGCTCGTTAAGTCAGCTGCCTATCCAGCTGGTTAGTCAGTTAAGCTAGTTAAGTCAGATGGCTATCCATCAGGCTAGCCAGTTATTTCAGCTAATTAAGTCAGCTGGCTAGCTAGAAAGTTAGCTATATAAGTCAGCTAGTTATGTCAGTGATCTAGCTTGTTAAGTCAACTAATTAAGACAGCTGGCTAGCTAGATAGCTAGCTAGGTAGCTACCTAGCTAAGCTAACTAGTTAAGACAGCTGGCTAGCTAGGTTGCTAGCTGTTTAAGTCAACCAGTTAAGTCAGCATTCTAGCTAGTTGTCAGTGAGCTAAGTCAGCAGGCTGGGCAGCTAGCTATTTAAGTCAGCTGGCTATACATTTAGCTAGCTACTTAAGTAGCCTAGTTAATTCAACTCACTAGCCAGATGGTTAGGTAGGTATCTAGGCAGTTAAGTTAGCTGGCAAGCCAGCGGGCTACATATTTAGCTAGCTAGTTATCTCAGCAGGCTATCCATGTGTCAAGCTAGGTAGCTAGGCAGTTAGGTCAGACTGCTAGCCAGCTGGCTAGCTACATAAGTCACCTAGTTAAGTCAGCTGGCTATACAGCCTGCTAGCTAGGTAGCTAGATAGTTATGACAGCTGTCTAGCCCGCTGGTTAGCTATTTAAGCCACCTAGTTAAGTCAGCTGGATATCCAGCTGGCTAGCTAAGTAGCTTGCTACTTAAGTCAGCTGTCTAGTCAGCTGGCTAGCTTAAGTCACCTATTAAAGTCAGCTAGCTAGCCACCTGGCTAGCTATATAGCAAGCTAGTTAATTCAGCTGTCTAGCAATCAGGTCAGCTATTTAAGTCTGCTAGTTAATTCAGTTGGCTTGCCAGCTGACTAGCTATGTAGCAAACTTGTTAAGTCAGTTGGCTAGGCAACTGGCTAGCTAATTAAGTCAGCTAGTAGAGTCTGCTGACTAGCCAGCTGGTTAGCTAGCTAGAGAGCTAGTTAAGTCAACTGGGTAGCCAGCTGGATAACTAGTTAAGTCAGCTACTTGTGCCAGATTGCTAGCTGGTTAAGTCAACTAGTTAAATCAGTGGCTAGCCAGCCTGATAGCTAGATACCAAGCTTGTTAGCTCAGCTAGGTAGTTAGGTATTTAAGTCAGCTGGCAATCCAGCAGACTATGTAGGTAGGTAGATTGTTAAGTCAGTTGACTAGCCATTAGGCTATTTAGTTATATCAGCTAGTTAAGTCAGGTGACTATCCAGCTGTCTAGCTTTGTAGATAGCTAGTAAAATTTGATGACTAGCCAGCTGACTACTTCATTAAGCCAACTAGTTAAGTCAGCTGGTTAGGCTGTTGACTAGCTAGGTAGCTAGGCAATTAAGTCAGCTGGCTTTTCAGATGGCCAGCTAGTTTAATCAGCTAGTTTACTCATCTGGCTAACTAGCAGGGTAGCTAGTTACATCAACACGTGAATCAGTTGTCAAGCCAGTTGGCTACATTGCTAAAAAGCTAGTTAAGTCAGATGGGCGACCATCTGGCTCGCTAGATATTTCAGCTACTGAAGCAAGCTGGCTAGCTAAGAAGCTAGCTAGTTAAGTCAGTTAGATATATCAGCGAGCTAGCTAATTAAGTCACCTACTTAAGTCAACTAGCTATATGATAGCTAGCTAGATAGCTAGCAAATTAAATCAGCTAGTTATGCCAGCTTGCTAGGTAGGTAGCTACCTAGTTAACACAGCTAGTTAAGTCAGCAGCCAATTAGTTAAGTCAGTTAGTTAAGTCAGCTGATCAGACAGCTGCCTTAAAGGATAGATAGCTAGATAAGTCTGCTAGCTAGCCAGCTGGCTAATTCTTTACATCAGCTGGCTAAGTCAGCTGGCAAACCAGGGTGATACATAGGTAGCTAACTAGTTAAGTAAGCTGGCTAGTCAACTGGCTATCTGGTGATGTCAACTAGTTAAGTCAGCTGGCTAGCCAGTTGGTTAGCTGGTTAAATCAGCTAGTTAATTCATGTGGCTAGCCATCTGGCTAGCAAGATAGCCAGCTAGTTAAGTCAGCTGTCTAGCCAGTTGTCTAGCTTGTTACATCAGCTAGTTAAGTCAACTGGCTAGCCCCCTGGCTAGGTAGGTAGCTAGCTAATTAAGTCAGCTGGTTATCTTGCTGACTAGCTAGTTAACTCAGCTAGTTAAGAGAGCTGGCTTGCCACCTGGCTAGCTTGGTGGCTAGCTTGTTAAGTCAGCTGGCTAGCCAGATGGCTATCTACTTAAGTCAGCTAGTTAAGTCAGCTGGTTTGCCGGCTGGCTAGCTAGGAGACAGGTAAGTTAAGATGGCTGGCTAACAGGCTGATCAGGTAGTTGGCCATATAGTTAAGCCGACTGGCTAGCCGACTGACAAGCAGGGTGGCTGGCTAGTTAAGCCAGCTGGCTATCAGACTGTCCAGCCAGTCGGCTGACT
>NW_006979597.1:0-1812 GCF_000164805.1 Carlito syrichta | reverse complement strand
GCTAGATAGTTGTCAGCTAGCCAGCTAACTAGCCAGTTAGCTAGCTAGTTAAGTCAGCTAGATAGACAGCTAGATATCTTGTTTGCTAGCTAGTTATGTCAGCCACATAACCAGCTAGCTAGTCAGTTATCTAGTTAAGTCAGCTAGAAAATCAGCTAGTTACTTAGCTAACTAGTGTGCTATCAACTCAGCAAGCTGGTCAGCTAACTAGTGGCCTTGCTCACTTTCCATCAGGTTCAGCTAACTAGTCTGCTCGCTCACCTGCCAACCGGTCAGCAAACTTATCGGCTCACACGACACCAAAAAGTTCAACTAACACATCAGCTTGCTCACAGGCCAACAGGACACCTAACTAGTTTGCTTCCTCGCCAGCAGACTACTTAAGTCAGCTCACCAATGGCTCTAATGCTGGCCAACTAGTTAAGGCATCCCACACATCGACTCACTTGAAAACCAAATAGTTAATTCGTCTCAACGGTCTGCTCAATCACCGGCCAACTAGTTAAGTCTTCTAACCAGTCAGCTCACTTGCCAGTCGCTTAAAGTCAGCTGACCAGTCAGCTCACTCACCAGCAGGTTAGTTTAGTCAGCTGACCAGTCAGCTCACTCGCTGGTTGACTACTTAAGTCAGCTTACCAGTCGACTCACTCACTTCCTGACTTGTTAAGCCACCTGACTTGTCGTCTCTCTTGCCCACCGACTAGTTAAGTCAGGTCACATGTTGGCTCATATGCTGGCCGACTAGTTAAGTTAGGTAACCGGTTCACCAGCTAGCCATCCAGGTAGTAAAGTGAACTAAACAGTTGTCCAAATAGTCGACCAAGTTGTCAGCCAACAAGTTAGCACAGCTAACTTGTCGGCCGACTAGTTAGGTCAGCTAACTTGTCGCCCAACTAGTAGTCCGACTAGTTAGGTCAGCAAACGCACATGCAACAATGTTAACTAGTGGGTGAAAGCATCAGTCATCTTGCAAACACAGCTAAATAGTCAGCCGACTAGTCGGCTGACTTGTTAAGCCAGCTAACAAGTCGGGCTAGTAGGCAGCCAATGTTTTAAACAATCTAAGTAGTCGGCCGACTCATCAACCCACAAGTTAGATCAACTAGTTAACTCGTTAACCACCTAGTTAAGTTAGCTAGTTAACTCGTTTCATAACTAGTTAAAACAGTTGGGTAACTCATTAACCAACTCGTTAAGTCAGCTAGCTATCTCGTTAGACAACTAGTTAAAGTCAGCTAGCTAAATCAGCTAGCTAACCAGCTAACTAGCTAAGTAAGCAAGCTAAGTCATCTAGCTCACTAGTTAGCTATTTAAGTCACCTACTTAAGTCTGCTACCTAACTAGTTAGATAATTATTAAACCAGCTTAGTTATTCAGCTAGTTAAATAGTTAGCTAACTATTTAATTCAGGTAGCTAAGTCAGCTAGCTAACTTGTTAAGTCAGCCAGTTAAGTTAGCTAGCTAAGTAGATAAGTCAGATAGCTAAGTCAGCTAGTTAAGTCAGCTTTCTAATTTAGTCAGATGGTTAAGAGATTTAGCTAGCTAGTTAGCTAATGGGTTAAGCTAGCAGGTTGAGTGAGGTAGTTAGCTAGTTAACTAACGGGTTATGCCAACTGGTTGAGTCAGCTAGCTAGCTAGCTAGCAAATGGGTTGTGTCAGCTAGTTGAGTAGGCAAGCTAACTAGTTAGCTAATGAGATAAATTTGCTGGTTGAGTCAGCTATGTAGCTCTTTAGATAACGACTTAAGTCAGATGATTAAGTCAGGTAGCTAGCACGTTAGATAACAAGTAAGTTTACTAGTTAGCTAGCTGG
>NW_006979596.1:0-436 GCF_000164805.1 Carlito syrichta | reverse complement strand
GACTTATCCAGCTAGCCAGCTTGCAAGACCGCTGAAATAACTAGCTGTCTTAACTAGCTATCCAACTGTCTGGCAACCTGAATTAACTAGCTGACTTAACCAGGTAGCCATCTGGCTTGCCAGCTGAATTAATGAGTTAGCTGCCTAGGTACCAAGCTTGGAATTCAGAAGAATTACCTAGCTGATTAGCTAGCCAGGGGGATAGTCGACTGACTTAACTAGCTTGCTACCTAGCTAGCCAGTTGGCTAGGCAGCTGACTTAACTATTTGACTTAACCAGTCAACTGGATAGCCAGCTGACTAAACTAGGTAACTTATCTATTTAGCTAGCTGGCTTACCAGCTGACTTAACTACCTGACTTTATTATCTAGTCAGTTGGCTAGTTAATTCAACTGGCTAGAAACAAGGCCAGCTAGTTAAGACATCTAGTTTAGT
>NW_006979595.1:0-473 GCF_000164805.1 Carlito syrichta | reverse complement strand
TAAGGAGCACACATTTAGAAGAAAATATCACTGGGCTTGATGGCTTAACCTGTAATTCCAGCACTTAGGGAGGCTGAGGTGTGTGGATTAGAGTCTGCAGGTTTGAGACTATACCAGGCAACATGGCAAGACTTCATCTGTACAATAAATCAAAAATTAGCCAGGTGTGGTTGTGCATGCCTATAGTTCCAGCTACTTAGAAGACTGAGGAAAAATGATCGGCAGAGCCCAGTATGTCAATGCTGGGGTGGCCGTCAATGTGTCACTGCACTTCAGCCTGGGTGACAGACTCTAACCCCTTCCCCAAAAAAGAAGGAAACATTGTTCTTTTGTTTTAAGATAAAATGAAAAGGACTTGCTACGCCAAATTATGGTAGACGTTGAACTATAGAAACCAAGTAGTCCTTGGCCATATCAGTTTTTAAAATGTTGAGATATAATAAAAGTGTATTTCACACACTTTATGTAAATAG
>NW_006979594.1:0-446 GCF_000164805.1 Carlito syrichta | reverse complement strand
CCATGGCGAGACTTAGTATCTACAAGAATCAAAAAAAATGAGCCATGATTGGTGGGGAAAGCCTGTCATGCTGACCACTAAGGAAGCTGTGCGGGGAAGATAGCCAAAGCCCAGCCGATTGAGACCATGGTGGCCAAGAGCAGGCCCCTATGCTCCAACCTGGGCGACAGAGTGGGTCTCTGACTCAGAATAATAATACCAACCACCACCACCACCACAGGCTGGAATAAAGGGTTCAGCCTGGTATCCCAGCATTACAGAGGCCCAGGCAAGTGGAAAGTCTTGAGCCTGTGGTTTTGACATCAGCCTGGGACATGGGGTAGACCTCATCTTGGCCATCAAAAATAAATCCAAAGATTAGCCAGGCATGGTAGCACAGGTCTGTGGTTCCAGCCACTCAGGGGACCAAGGTGGGAGGATTTCCTGAGCCTGGCAGGGGGAGTCTG
>NW_006979593.1:0-456 GCF_000164805.1 Carlito syrichta | reverse complement strand
TCCAGTCTAGGCGATGGAGTGAAACTATGACTCAAAGAAAAAAGGAAAGAAGGAAAAAAAGAAGAGTACCCATTTGATTATGGATTGGGGATAATCGTGAACAGACTGAGACAATTTACAAAGAAAGCTGCAACTTGAGTCTAGAGTTCCTGAAAGATGGTGGATCAGCAGACAATCAGACTGTGGCTTTGGAAGGCGGAGGTGGCAGAATTCTGGAATCAGGGAGTGCTAGACCAGTCTGGTCCATATATCAAGTCCTAGTCACTCCCCCGAATGCAAACACTGGAGTTGCAAGTGGTGGCACCAATATCCAGGTTACATGGGTTGTGGTGGTCTCTATTCCAGGGTGTTCCATTGTGTTGCCCCTGTAGACAGAACATACAGGTCCAGGCCAGACACCATGGTTCACAGCCTTCAGCCCTTCACCCTGGGATGACGAGGTGGGAGGTGGCCTGA
>NW_006979592.1:0-457 GCF_000164805.1 Carlito syrichta | reverse complement strand
CTGTGGTTGTGGTAGTGGTGGTTGTGATTATTGTTATTTGGGGTTGGAGTCACGCTCTGTGCTGGAGCAAAGGGGCATGCTCATGGCCACCAAGGTATTCACCTGCCGTGCCTAGTCAATCCTCCTGCCTGGGTCCCCCAAGTGGCTGGAAACACAGGCCTGCAATACCATGTTCAGCTCATCTTTGGATTTATATTTGATGGCCAAAACGATGTCTCGCCCCATGTCCGGGGCTGATGTCAAATCCACAAGCTCAGGCTGTCCACTCCCCTGGGCTTCTGAAGGGCCGGAATGCCAGACTGAGCCCTTGAGCCAGGCCTGGGGTTGTGGTGGTGGTGATAGTTGGTATTAATATACTAAGTCAGGGTCCACTCTGTCGCCCAGGCCGGAGTGCAGGGGACTGCTCAAAACCACCATGGCCTACACCAGCTGGGCTCCAGCAGTCCTCCCATCACAG
>NW_006979591.1:0-675 GCF_000164805.1 Carlito syrichta | reverse complement strand
CTGTGGTGGCCCCACCACAAGGCTCCATGGTGGTCCTTTCATATGCCTCCACTATGTCCCCACCATGCACCTCCTCAGTGATCCTGTGTTGTACCTCTATGGAGACCCCGCTGCTAGCCTCCTTATTGGCCCCAGCATGTTCCCTGGTAAGGATTTACCATGTGTTTCCATGGTGTCCCTATTATGTGCTTCCACGTTGAATCTTTCAGAATGAACCTGCCACGTGCATTCAGGATGGACCTGTCGCTTGCCTCTGTGATGGATCAGGTCTTTGCCTTCACGGTGACCTCACCATATGCCTCTGAGTTAGATCCAATATGTGACTCTGGGATGGAACCACCATGTACATCCATGGTGGTCCTGCTGCATGCCTCTGTCATGTGCCTCCCCACTGGCCCAGTCACATGACTCCATGCCTTGCCATGAGCTTCCAGGATAGACCCACCCTATGCCTTTATTTTGGCCCCTACAATGCCTTTGTTGTGACCTCTCCAATGCCTCTGAGATGGACTCATTTGTTGCCTCCAGGATGTTTTTGGCACATGCTTCTCCAGTGGTCTAGCTACATGCCTCTGCAGTGGCCCACCAAGGGTCTCTGCTGTGGCTCCATTGCACGCCTCCTTTTTGGCCTTGCAGCATGCCCCCAGGATTGACCTGCCACATGCCTCCATTGTG
>NW_006979590.1:0-5072 GCF_000164805.1 Carlito syrichta | reverse complement strand
TCTCTCTCTCTCTCTCTCTCTCTCTCTCTCTCTCTCTCTCTCTCCTCTCTCTCTCTCTCTTTCTCTCTCTCTCTCTCTCACAAGTAATCAGCATCCTCCTACCTCCCCATTCTCCACGTTGTCATTAGGACTTTGAAAAACAGCAGTTCTATTAAAAAAAAAAAGAAAATCGCCAGTTAATAAATTACCATATATATATTAAGTATTTGCTATGCCCAAGCTGTGTCATAGATGCTGTGGATGGGGCTGAGAGCAAAACAGAGTAAAAAATGAATGTGGAATGTGGGGGAAACAGAAAGAAGCCTAAAGTAGTTGGGGTCAACAGAGAGCCTGGAGCTTGGTACCAGGTGAGGCTAGGAGGAAAACATGGGCCAGGATATGGAAGACTTTGGAGCGTTTTATCCCAAGTAAAATGGTAAGCCACTGAGAGCTCTTAAGCAAAGTGGGGCGTGAGATGATCACTCCAGCTGCTTTGTGGGGGATGGATTATTGGAAGGTGAGGTGGAAGCAGGGAGAACAAGGAGGAGGTGACAGCAGTCATTTAGGCATGGCATAGTGTAACTTGACCAGGCTGACAACAGTGGAGACAGAGAGTCTGGATTTAGAAGACATTTGGGGTTAGAGCTAAGAGGCCCCCTGGAAGGGAAGGATGCATTTCAAAAGAAGCCCAAAGCCTGCCTAAGACTTCCAGAAGAACCAAGAGAGTGTTGCAAGTTGTGATAGGATTGATTATGATTCCCACCGCTGGTCCACACACGCAGGGTCTAGGCAACTTGCAGTGTCTGGGTCCCCTGGTGTCGAGGCAGCCATTTTGTTCCCGACAGACTCATCCTGGTGCCTGGACACCACCGCTTTAGGCGTGGGCAGTTGCATATCAAAACAAATGACTCGTGCCAGGCAGCTGGCCTCCTCACAAAAGGATGGATTGGACTGTTTAGAGTGATCCCGACACTTGTGTTGAAGCTCCGTTAATGTCAGCCACAGGTTAATTCTGAGCAATTTCCAGGTGATCCAATAATTCATTAAACTGACGAAAACAAATCTTTGGAAAATCGAGCCCATGACAGATAGAAAGCCAATGATTTATTGTCTGGAGAGGAATAAGTGTCTCCCGTTATTTTCTCCAGTCTATTGAGTGAATCAAAGTGTGCAGGAGGCACAGGTAGGTGTGACTTTTGCTTTATGGGCATTGTTTAGGCCTGGCGTGGTGGACACCTCATCTTGCTGACTTTGTCAAGTATTCAGGTGGAAGGAAGCATGGTCTAGCAGGGACACCTGGGCACTGGGCTCAGCAAAACAGAGTCTGAATGCCTGCCCTACCAGTTAGTGTCTGTGACCTTGGGCAAGTCACTTTGCATTTCTGAACCTCCCTTGGGCCATGTCTTCAACCGGGGTGATAATATATTTTCTCCTGTACTCAAGATGGAATATAATAAGTGATAACTATGGACCCACAGTGTCTAAAAACATTCTAGGGTACTTCATAAAGAGCTAGCATCATTGTTATTGGTGATAAAAAAGTGATCAGGTGAGCTTCTTTCCTTTGATGTGTGTACACACTCAATGTGAGCACGACGAGGCATTTTAGGCACTCAGCGAATGCAGCAAGAATGCTCTGGAATACTTGCTTAGACATGCAAGGGGAGGAGACATAAAGGACAGCACTGGATTGCAAGGTAGAACCATTTTTTAAAAGGAAGGGAGTCAGAAGACTAAGAATATGGGTGATGTGACTTGGGGGGTTGCTGGTGAACAGGAAGAAACGAGTCCTAGGCCAAAATGAGAATGAGTGAAGGACAACTTAGGAGCTTGCTTTCATGTGGCAATGGAGAGGATGCATTATGTGAAAGATGGGATCAGACTTAGAACACGATGTTGCAGTTGGCTTGACGTCCAGATGGAGAAGGTGATTTCTAAACTTAGACTGACTGCATGTCAGGTGTGGAAGAGACCTCAGATGCCAAATGGAAGAGCCGATTTTCTTTAAATACTCATTGTTTGGGCTGTTCACCATCCTTTTCATCATCTGGTAATAGCATTTCTATATTCCTCAAGGGCCCACCCCTCAAGGGTGTATGCATAGCTCATTTTCTGTATCCTTTTAGCTTTCATCTGTGGGAGTTCCATCATAGCTACAGCAATTCTAGGCAGGAATTGTGATTTTTTTCCAGCTGAAAATACCTAAAAGCTGCAAAGATGTCTGAGAGGGATAATTTATGATGGATTATTGTTCTTGTAGATGAATCCTTGCTCTCACTAAATGCATTTAGGGGAGTATCTGTTGGAAATTGGTTAGAAACCATAGTTAGAGCCCACAGACCCTAAGAAACTTTGAGAGAAACTTTGAGTTTGGCACTCCCATAGTGCGTATAAAAAGCTTTTGACTTGATATGTCCTCTAAACATTTAAAGTCAGTTTGATATCCCAGGGGGCTTGGGAACAGTTAGATAATACCCCACATCCCCCCATTGGAGGTATGCTTTCAGTATTCATCAATTCTTTCTGTAGGGGAATCAGATACCTCTCCACTGTTATAAGGGGCTTGGTCTGCTTCCTCAGTGGGGAGTAGACTTTTGACCCACTGGGGTCAGGTTTGTCCATGTGACTTGCTTTGGCCAATGTCATATAAGTAAATGTAATGAAAACCATGTTCAAGCACAAGTTTTATGATTATGTGTTTCTATCACTGCTCTTTCTCTTTTTCTCTGCCTCATGAGTGACATGTCTTTGGTGGGAATTGTTCCTTCAACCTGGATCCTGGGATAAGAAGACAAGTGGAGCAGAGGTGCACCTGACCTGTGGCTACCACCATATGATGAGATGGAGAAATAAACCCAAGTTTTTGTAAGTCACTGGAATTTTAGGAATGCTTGTTGCACAGTATAAATTAATGAATGCTAACTGACACGAGAAGTAGGAGAAGTCACTGATTAAGGAGCTGATTATTCAACATTATAACAGTGGCCAGAGATTTATTTCAGAAGCTCTTTAAACTTAATCCTATGGAATATTGACCCTGCTCTCTCTACTGATTCAGGAGTTTGATGGCCCAGTGGATGTGATCTTTGCAGTCTAACTATGTGTATGTAAAGTGTGTGTGTGAGAGAGAGAGAACGTGAGAGAAATGGGGGAGGGTAGGGAGGGAAGAAGGGAGGGAGAGAGGGAGGAGAGGGGGAAGACAGGTGGAGAGAGAGAGAGAGAGAGAGAGAGAGAGAGAGAGAAAGTCTCTAAGACCAAGCTCATGTCAGAAGAACACATGTTCCTGGTTAAATCAAGTACAGACTCCACCTTAAGGAGCTGTGCTTCTCAAAGTGATTATACATAGTCAGATATTAATTATTCAGGGTCTGATTATTCTAAATATGGTTTTAAACGATCTCCTGCACATTAGCACTGCTCTTCATTAGTGATATAGTGATCACAAGAAATTAAGGACAAAATCCAAAGCTACTTACTTGCCTATTGACTATTCACTTGGGCAGAATCGAGCAACTTCTACATGCCAGACACTGTTTAGATGCTGGACATACATGACCTAATTGAATCTTTACAACAATTCATGAGCATTATCGTTGCCAATTTACAGATCAGGAAACTGAGGCTCAGAGGCATTCAGCCACTTGTCCAGAATCACACAACTGAAAGGTAGAGTTGGAATAGAGGATAAGGAATTGGTCTATGTTTTTCCTGATTCTAGTCAACAGAAAATAACTAAGTTAAGTGAAAGAAAATAACAACTAATACAAAAAGCAGCACCTACATACCACATGGAAGTACTGGGCTGGTGAGCGCCTATATAATAATGTGATGGAAAAATGGAAGCTCAGAGGAAAACTCACAATTTTGAGGCCACACAGAGTAGAAAAGAGAAGAGCCAACACTGAGGACCAAACCAGCTGTAAGTGGACTACCCCAGGAAGATCTTGCAGAAAGTGGTAGGAATGGAGGGTGAGAAGACTCTGTTTCTAGTTAGGGAAGTTTCTCCATTCCTTCAAAGTAAAAATCAACAGCTTTTGTTTAACCCCCCAAACCAACTGTTTCCTCTTTTACATGCCTGGAGAAACTGCAAAACGTGTGGTGGCGCACTTGGATGGTGATGTTGTCCTCAGTCCATGTTATTAGTGTTGCAATGGAGGCATTTAATTAATTACCACTGACATATGTGTGTGCTAATTTATAAGATTGGTTTGCTCACACGTTGCATCTGAACTCCTGCCTGCCCAGGGAGCTTCTTGAATGTCAATCCCTAACTTGAAGCCAAAGACTGTGCAAGAAATCCCAGAATGTTCGCAGTTTGGCAAGTCCTGATGGATGACCTAGTTCAGTGGTTTTCAACCAGGGGAGAGTTGGCCCCCACAAGGGACATTGGGTCATGTCCAGAGACAATTAACATTTTCACACCTGGGCAAGGTGGGGACGGTCACTACTGACATCTAGTGGTTAGAACCTAGAGATGCCGCTAGACACCCTACAATGTACAGGACAATCCTTCTCAACAGAAAATCATCTGGTCCCAAATGTCATTTGTGCTAAAGCTGAGAAGTCATGCCTAACTCAGTGTTCCTGCTTTGACCACCTTCCAGAGAGGGAAAGTGACTTCCTCCAGATCACACAGCGAGTTAGTGGGATAACTGAGCAGAAGGATGATTTGCAGTCATGGTGAGCACAGACTCTGGAATCTCAATGTTTGACTCCAAATCTTGGGTTTGATTCTTACTACCTGGGGAAACTTGAGTAAGCTAACTACTTTGGCTCCCTGTACCTCAGGTATGTCCTCCAGGAATTAGAATAACAATGGTGTCCACCAATAAGTCTGAGGATGATCCAATGAGATAAAGCATGTCAAGGACTTGGCGTAGAGTATGCACATCTGCTTCCCATTAATTGTTAGACTCTGGTACCTTCTTGTCAGCAGGTAAGACACATGATTATAATTGTTACTAACATGGGAAAATAATATCCATCAGACATCATTAGTCCTTTCTACATCCTGTAGAGGAGATTCCTCTGAAGGACTAAGGACAAGTTCCATAGTCTCTTTAGTCTCATGAATGTAATCAAACAGGTACCAC
>NW_006979589.1:6416-7518 GCF_000164805.1 Carlito syrichta | reverse complement strand
TTTTTTTTTGTGGCTCTTGTGAATGGAATTGTGTTTTTTATTTGAGTTTCTGTTTGTTTATTATTGGTGTATAGAAATGCGATTGTCTTTTGTACATTTATTTTGTATCCTGAGACTTTGCCAAAGGTCTTTATCAGTGTAACGAGGTTTTTGACAGAATCTCTTGGGTTTTCAAGGTATACAATCATGTCATCTGCAAAGAGAGATAACTTGACTTCCTCTTTTCCTATTTGGATACCCCTGATTGCCTTCTCTTCTCTGATTGCTCGAGCCAGGACTTCCAATACTATGTTGAATAGGAGGGGTGAGAGGGCATCCTTGTCTTGTTCCAGTTTTCAGGGGAAATGGTTCTAATTTTTGTCCATTTAGGAATATGCTCGCAGTGGGTTTCTCGTAGATGGCTTTTACTATTTTGAGGTATGTTCCCCGTATGCCTAGATGTTCAAGGGTTTTTATCAAGAAGGGGTGCTGGATTTTATCAAGAGCTTTTTCTGCATCTAATGATATAATCATGTGGTTTTTGTTTTTTGATGTATTTAATAACATTTATGGTTTTACAAATGTTGAACCAGCCTTGCATCCCAGGAATGAAGCCTACTTGGTCATGATGGATGATTTTTGAGATGTATTGCTGAATCCGGTTTGCTAGGATCTTGTTGAGAATTTTAGCATCTATGTTCATCAAAGATATTGGCCTGTAGTTCTCTTTCTTTGCTGGATCTTTACCTGGCTTGGGTATCAATGTGATGTTGGTTTCATAAAATGATTTGGGGAGCATTCCATCTTTTTCAATCACTTGGAATACCTTCAGTAGGATTGGTATCAGCTCCCCCTTAAATGTCTTGTAGAATTCTGCTGGAAAACCATCTGGTCCAGGGCTTTTTTTTGTAGGAAGTTTTCTTATTACGTAGTCAATTTCCTTGATTGTTATTGGTTTATTTTAGGGTCTCAATTTCTTCTTGTTCCAACTTAGGTAGGTTGTGTGATGTCAGAAAGTCCTCCATTTTCCTTTAAGGTTTTCAAGTTTGTTTCCATACCAGTTGTACGTTAGTACACTTTTGTATTTTCTTATTTTGGTATTTTGATCTTTTGTATTTCTTCA
>NW_006979589.1:5469-6000 GCF_000164805.1 Carlito syrichta | reverse complement strand
CAGCTTTTAAGGCATCCCAGAGATTTTGGTAAGATGTTTCTTCATTTCATTTGTTTCCAGGTATCTTTTGATCTCTGTTTTGATGTCATCATTGACCCAGGAGTTATTTAGCATCATGCTGTTTAGTGTCCATATCTTTGTGGGTTTTGCGGGGACTTTGTTGGTGTCAATGTTTATTTTTATTCCACTGTGGTCCGAAAAGGTGCATGGTAGAATTTCGGTCCTTTAAATTTTGCTTATACTTGATTTGTGTCCAATTATGTGGTCGATCTTAGAATATGTTCCATGGGGTGATGAGTAGAATGTGTAGTCTGTGGTCTTTGGATGGAGTGTTCTATAGGTATCAGTTAAGTCCATTTGATCCAGAGTCTCATTGAGGTTCCGGATCTCCTTGCTGATTTTTTGTCCTGATGATCTGTCTAGGGTTGTGAGTAATAAAGTCCCCAGTTATTATGGTGTTAGCATCAATGTTTTTCTTTAGTTTTCCTAGAAGTTGCTTTATGAATGTTGGTGCGCCTATGTTGGGTGCAT
>NW_006979589.1:0-5083 GCF_000164805.1 Carlito syrichta | reverse complement strand
GGGTTGGTTCGTGTATATTTATGCTTTCCCTGTACTCTGTGAAGAAGTTGTTCTTTTTTCCTTTTCTTCTGTGTTTAGTACTTTCTTAAGTGTTTCATGTAGAGATGGTTTGGTGGCTGCATAAGTTCTTAGGGATTGGATATCTGGGAAAGATTTTAATTCTCCCTCACTGATGAAGTTTAGCTTGGCCGGGTAGGTTATTCTTGGTTGAAATTGTTTATCTTTTAGGACTTTGAAGATAGGGCTCCAAGCTCTCCTAGCCTGTAGGGTTTCTGCAGATAAATCTGCTGCTATTCTGATTGGTCTTCCATAGTAGGTGATCTGGCCTTTTTCTCTTGCTGCCTTTAGGATTTTTTCTTTTGTACCTACTTTATTTAGGCGAATTATTATGTGTCTAGGAGTTGGTCTTCTCATTTGTTGTCTTGCAGGGGTTCTCTGAATATCTTGTGCTTGAATTTTTACATCACTGATTAGATAAGAGAAGTTTTCTTGAATGATCTCATGGAAAGTTTGTTCCAATGTGGTCTCTGTTTCTCTTTCTGCCTCAGGGAGTCCAATTATTCTTAGGTAAGGCCTCTTGAGGTAGTCACTCATCTCTTGAAGGTTTTGTTCTGTCTTTTTGAGCTTATTTTCTGTGTTTTTAAGAGTTTGAGTTATTTCTATATTTTGGTCCTCAAGCTCTGAGATTCTTTCTTCTGCTTGGGTAATTCTGCTTTCCATTCTTATCAATTTGTTATTTATTTCATTCACAGTATTCTTTATTGCTGTTATCTCAGATATCAGCTCCTTCCTAGTTTCTTCATGTGTCTCCTCAATTCTTTTTAATCTCTCCATTATTGTTTTGATATCTACATTTGCAGTTTGAGACCCTTCATTCTGGGGGCTTTTCATTGTTTGCATTCCAAAGTCAGTTTTCTTAGTGTCTGCTCTCCCAGGCATCTGGGAGAGACCCATACTCTTCTTTTGCTTTTTCTTCATTTCTGTAGACTTTTCTCCTTCTCCCCCTTTCCCTCCCCCTCTTCAATTCTGTTTTTGAGGGAAGGTGGGGTTGCTTTTATTTCTCTTCTGCAATGACCTGTTCTTCCTTATGAGGGTTTTCTGGCTTTGTTCACTTTTCCCTCTGCTTTACAGTCTGTCTATTCAGCAGTATGCAGTCTTGGTCCCTAGATTTAAAAAGGGGGCATATAAAAGAGGAAAATAATGGAGGAAGGGGGGTCAATAGGGAGTTAGAAAGAGAGAAGTGCGAGAGGGAAAACAGATATACATACCAACTATCAGGTGAGAAAAAGACACATGGCCGGGAAGAGGTGAAGAAAGACACGTAAGAGAGATTCCCTAAAGAGTACTGATAGCTACACAGAGACAGGCCAATAAAATTGAGAAACAGTGTAAGTCAAAAGATAAACAATAAACGTGATCTAAACCAACAGTTACAATGATAAAATCATAAGTCAAAATAAGTGAAAGAGAGAAGTACGAGAGGGATAACAGATATACATACCAACTATCAAGTGAGAAAGAGACACAGGGCCAGGAAGAAGTGAAGAAAGGCACGTAAGAAAGATTCCCTAAGGAGTACTGATAGCTACACAGAGACAGGTCAATAAAATCGAGAAACAGTGTAAGTCAGAAGGTAAACAATAGACGTGATCTAAACCAACAGTTACAATGATAAAATCATAAGTCAAAATAAGCGAAAGAGAGAAGTGCAAGAGGGAAAACAGATATACATACCAACTATCAGGTGAGAAAGAGACACAGGGCTGGGAAGAAGTGAAGAAAGACAGGTAAGAAAGATTCCCTAAAGAATACTAATAGATACACAGAAACAGGCCAATAAAATCAAGAAACAGTATAAGTCAGAAGGTAAACACCAAACGTGATCTAATCCAACAGTTTCAATGATAAAATCATAAGTCAAAATAAGCAATCAGACTAGAGTCACTTCTGTGATCTCCGATTCCGGCCTTTCCCTTTTGTTTTTCATTGCAGCATAGGGGTGGGGCTTTGTCTCCAGTTTTGTGCTGTTGCCTTAGGAACTGAGGTAAAGTTTGTTGATAGGTGGGTGGGCAATGGAAGTCTCTGCCTGGAGAATAGCAAGGTAGTTTACCCAGATCTGTTTTTCTCCACTTGTCTGGGTCCCCCGGCTTGGGGTCTCACACTGAGGGTGGGCCTGGAGTTCCAGAGCTCCAAAGCTCCAAAGGGCAGGCAGTGGGCAGCAAGAGTGGCTCTGGGCCCCCCACAGGGTACTTCAGCCAGGAATGGGACCGGCGTCTCTGAGGGGTGGGCGCCCAGAGCCTCCCTGTGTGACCGGCGGTGCTGGGTGCCGGGCCGGAGACAATGCAGCCGGGGAGAGAGCCGGAGGGAGCAGGGACCCAAAACTCCCCCGCACGCTGCAATATCTGGCCTTAGGAAATGAGGTAAAGTTTGTTGATAGGTGGGCGGGGCAATGGAAGTCTCTGCCTGGAGAATGGCAAGGCAGTTTAAGCAGATCTGTTTTTCTCCACTTTTCTGGGTCCACTGGCTTGGGGTCTCCCGCTGAGTGCCTCAGCCAGGGTGGACCCGGAGTTCCAGAGCTCCAAAGTTCCAAAGGGCAGGCTGTAATCGGCGAGAGTGGCACTGGGACCCTACAGAGTACTTCAGCCAGAAATGGAACCGGCGTCTCTGAGGGGCGGGCGCCCAGAGCCTCCCTGTGTGACCGGCGGCTTGGTGCCAGGTGCCCGGGCTGGAGACAATGCAGCCGGGGAGGGATCTGGAGGGGGCTGGGACCCGAGACTTCCACACATGAGTAGAACAGCAGCAGTGGGGGGGGGCACAATATTTGGCCCTGTGTGGGACTGAAGTTCCCAGGCCTGGCACCAGCACAGTTGGTGGTGGACTGGGGTATGGGGGGAGAGAAGTAATAGCCTTTTTGGGAACTCATGTTCAGAGAATCTCACCAGTTCACCTATGCTGTCGACATCTTGCCCGATCTCCTCGGGATCATGCTCTTTATGATAAAAAAGAAAACTGATGAACACTCAGCCCAGTGTGGACAGGTGAGCTTGTAAATCATACATCATGAAATGGGAAAATATGTTGAAAGAATCTTCACACACACAAAAATTCACTGAAGCTAAATGCAACCTCTCACAGCAATGCTAGCAATGATGCCTATGGGTTCCTAGAACATTAACCTAGCAGGGGAAAACTGTACCACAAGGGGCCCACCCTGCAAAATATAATTCCAGAGTTTTTGGGTCTCCCTTTTATGCTGACATACTTTTCTTTAGATTTAGTTAAATTATACTATATAGAACAAGATACAGACTGAAACTTCATTGAAGCCAGAATCCACATGGTCTAGATCAGGAGATAAAATGGCTAAATAAGCATAATCTAGCACTGAGGAGAAATCAAAAATCACTCTTCTCAAATACCATGAAGGGGACAGTTAACAAGATATCCCTTGCTGAGTTAGCCACTAAGATTTTTGGGACTGTTTGTTACTGCAACAAACCTGTCCTAACTGATACACTTTGTTTCCTGCTTTGTTCTCTCTCTCTCTCTCTCTCTCTCTCTCTCTCTCTCTCTCTCTTCCCCCACTGCTTTGAAATTTCAAATGTTAATATTTTATGACTGAAATGATTTCAAAATCCATTAGTGAAAAAGCGAGTTTCAGAACATTACTCCAGATGGTTCCATTTGGTTTCTATAATGTACATTTATCGTTTAAGTTATTGTAATGTATCTATTTATGTAGGGGTTTGGGTGTTTATGACATCTCAGAATGCTTCTAAACCAGAAGCAACTGTGCTCCCCCAGAGGACAGATTGCAATGTCTGGGAATTTATTTAGTTATCATAGCTGGGGTGGGGGGTGCTACTGACATCTAGTGGGTAAAGGCTGGGTATGTTGCTCAACATCCTGCAGCACCCAGCACAGGCCCCACCACAAAGCATGAGCCAACCTGAGTTGTCAATAGTACCAAGGATAGGAAACAGTGTAGCAGACGCTTCATGGCCCTTTGACACTCGTCTCTACATATCTTGGGTTGGTGATTGCAAAACCAGTGCATGGAGTCCTCTTTCTGCCCACAGGACATGTCTGGCCTGTGCACGGGGCAAGCTGGTGATAACAGAGAGGAAGGGCCCTTGAGAGCAGCCATCAACCAATGACTGACAGGAGCTGGTGAATAAATACCCCAGCTCCCTTTCCCTCAGGTGGGATGACTCTGAGGTGTGTCCTATGCTGTCCTCTAGAGCTTCAAAATGGCACTGAGCCCAGGTCTTCACAGGCAAAACTTTTTTTTTTAGTCTGAGTCTCACTCTGTCACCCAGACTGGAGTGCAGTGGCACGATCAGGACTCACTAACAGCCTTGAAATTCTGGGCTCAGATGATCCTTCCACCTCAACCTCCAAAGTAGCTGGGACTACAGGTATGTGCCACCATGTCCAGCTAATTTTTTAAATTTTTTGTGGAGACGAGGTGTCGCTATGTTGCCCAGGCTGGTCTCAAACTCCTGCATTCAAGCAATCCTCCAACCTCGGTCTCCCAAAGTGCTGAGATTAGAGGTGTGAGCCACCATGCCCAACCTGAAAAATTCCTTGATTATGCATCCTTTAATGACTGCTTTCTCTTCCTTGCCTTACTTCTTTGTTGCCCTACTGATGCTTCTTGGGAATCACCACTCAAATAAATTCTTCACACTTGAACCCTTGTCTCAGGGTTGACTTCTAGGGTAACTCAAAGCCAGACACATTGAAGAATACCGTCAAAATATTATCAACAATTTTTTCACTGGACTGAGGAATTATGTATAACTTCTATTTTCTACCTTTTGCATATGCATATTTTATAAATTTTCTACAACAAGGATGTTCTCTGATATGAAAACTTTTTATTGTGGTAAAAGATACATAACATAAAATTTATCATCTTCATCACTTTTAAGTGTAAAGTTCAGTGGCATTAAGAACATTCTCAAAAAAAGTTTAAGTACAAACTGAAGCTCTGTCCCAATTAAACACTAGCTTTCATTCCCCCTCCCTCAGCCCCTGCACCCACCATTCTACTTTCTATGAATTTGACTGCTCTAGGGAT
>NW_006979588.1:0-488 GCF_000164805.1 Carlito syrichta | reverse complement strand
TAGATAGTTGGGAATGTGATGAAAAGGAGAGCAGTAAGATGTGTTGGGGAGAGGGGTCAGGGAGTAGGAAAGGCATACCCTGTTGGATCGTGGAGGGATCAACCTGGGGTGCAGGCAGAACTGAGGTCAGTGGGGACCTCATGCAGGGGAGGGTTCTTCAGAGTGTCTAGTATTTCAGTGACGGGAAAGATTGATTGAGTGAGTGCATTTGTAGCCTTCAAGGAGGTGCTTGTAAAATGTGGTTTTATATGTATGTGTGCGTATGCATATATGTGTGTGTACAGACACACATATCCAGAGGGTGCTAAAAAATGTATACACATTTTAAGAAAAGGAAAAACTGTATTAAAATTTTAATGCTCAATACATACCAATAACAAAAAGATGAAAATAAGTCATGTGTGACTTCTACAACTATAAGAGGCGCTGAAAGTGATTACCATCAGTGTCCAGACACTTTTTTTTTAAATTGGAGTGCAGTGGCACTC
>NW_006979587.1:0-589 GCF_000164805.1 Carlito syrichta | reverse complement strand
GGCCAGTTAAAGTACAGGTAAGTCAGTTAAAAAACTAACATGAACAAAAGATTGAACTCCCTCAATACTAGGAAATTCTGCCAGCAGAAGATCTTTGAACTTGAACTGCAACCTCAGCTCCTCCCTGTGTCTCTAGCCTGGAGGCCTTCAAGCTTGAAGTACAGCATCAGCGTTTCCTGAGTTTCCTGCCTCTCAGCCTACGCTGCAAATTTTGGACTAGCCGGCTTTCTTAATCACATGAGCCAATGCTCTAAAAATAAATTTCAAATAAATAAATAAATAAATAAAACTATGTCTCTCTATATATGGGAGATTACATCCAAGGCCCTCCAAACTCCCCATAGATGCCTGGAATCATGGATAGCACTGAACTCCAGATAAATAAATAATATATATGTGTATATTATATATATATGTGCACATATATATGTGTATACACACACACACACACACACACACACACACACACACTGTGTTTTTTCCTACAAACATGCCTAAATAAAATGAGTCCATTATTAAGTAACATAAGAATTACTGCCGGGCTTGGTGGCTCAGCCTGTAATCCCGCGCCTTTGGGAGGCTGAGGTGA
>NW_006979586.1:0-537 GCF_000164805.1 Carlito syrichta | reverse complement strand
TAAATGTTCTTACTTCAAAAAAATAAAATTTAAAAAGGGTAACTTTAGAGTAATCATCTTGATGAATGCACAAACAGTTTGTAATGGCAAATGAATCTAAAAATCTTAGACTCAGTGGAGCTAAATTCCGGAATCAGAAGACAAATCCTAGACTTTGTAGAAGCCCAGACAAAGATATTTGTCTCCCTTAACCTACTGGAATTTGTAGAATAGATACTTATGTTTCTGTAGCTCCCTTAGTAATACTAATGATGATGATGATAATAATAATAGTAACAATAATAATGACAGAGCAAGCACTTTCTCCTATTTTTTTTAAACAGCAGGAGAAGTTTCCAGAGCAACAGATTTAAATGTCTTTCAATCTGCTCTCGGAAGAGAGCAGAAACACCCAGGTCAGATAAAGCTCCTCACTTTAAAAAGGCCACTTGGATGGGGTTTGAGTGTCTTTGTTACCTCTACTCGAGTTGTGAGAGCTACATGTCATTTCAAGAAGTATGGAACTAATTGAGGAATATGTCCAGCTCTTGTAGAGGT
>NW_006979585.1:0-17084 GCF_000164805.1 Carlito syrichta | reverse complement strand
CTGCAATGGGAGAAAGTTCACTTGACACTGGGTGGTCCAAATTCTCAGGTGGGCGGGACTTGAGCTGAACAAGATTTCAGTAACTTCAGTAAGAGGAGATGATGGAACTAGACTCCTCTCAAGCAGAGAAAATTGTCGTGTGTGTGTGTGTGTGTGTGTGTGTGTGTGTGTGTCAGGGTCTCACTCTGCCACCCAGGCTGTGGTACAGTGGCATGGTCACAGCTCACCGCAGCCTCTACCTTCTGGGCTGGGGTGATCCTCTCGCCTCAGCTTCCTGAGTAACTGGGACTATAGGCATGCACCACCATGCCTGGCTACTTTTTAAATTTGTTGTAGAGATGAGGTCTCACGATGTTGCCCCAGCTGGTCTCAGTCTCCCGGGCCCAAATGATCCTCTTGCTTTAGCCTCCCAAAGTGCCAGGATTACCACTGTGAGCCACTGCACCTGGCCCTGAAAACTGAATTAATACAAGAATATAGACAGAAAAAGATTAAATCCATTTGCAGTGCTACAGTGAGGAACCCCCCTGCCCATGAGATTCGGTGAAACACCCTGAGTCCCTTGATTTTGTGCCCAGTAGCATGCAAGGTGCTCTCTTGCCTCCCACGTCTCTTGGGTTTTGTCTCCACAAGATGCCTCTGCCCCATGCCATGCCGAGCCTCTTCTGCTCCACGACTCATCTTTAGGGATGAGTGGATTGACCTGTGAACTGGGGTGATAAGGTGTAGAGGGGACCACACCCTGCCCTGAGCAGCCTTCCTCTCCCTTGAGGGCTTGCCCTGGCCCCTCCACTGTCCACCTCTGTCTCTTCTCCTCCACCCCCTCCGCCCATTGAACCCAGAGCTTCTCTCTGCCATACTTGGCAACTTCCCCCTCCTCTGAGACCCAGGTGCCAGCGGACACCACAGGCATGGCAGAAATGACTGTTGACACAGGTTCTGGAATCAGAGATCGTGCCGGGCCTGAAGAGAGACATTCACCAGGACCCACCACTGGGCTTATGGGTGTACAGTGACAAAAAGCCAGGCAGCCACACACAGACCCGCTTCAGTCCTATGCTTAATTACATCCTGTGAGGTCTGCACTTCCCATTATTTTAATATTTCCTTTATTTAAATTATTTCAATTCATTTAACCTTTCTGCAGAGATACAGCCTTCAACATTTTGTCTTTATTGCTGTGGCTCTTGGAGTCCTGTGAAGTTAGCCCTCTCATGGTCCTTATAAATAAATGTGGAGCGGTGTGTAGCCAAAGATTGGAAATAGATCAATAAAACATTCCTCCTTGGCTGGCCATGGTGGCTCATGCCTCTAATACCAGCACTTTGGGAGGTGGAGGCGAGAGGATTGCCTGAGCACAGGGGTTCAAGACCAGACTGGGCAACTTGGCAAGACCTCGTCTCTACAATAAATTTTTAAAAATTAGCTGGGCAGGATGGGGCACTCTTGTAGTTCCAACTGCTTGGAAGCCTGAGGGGAAGGATTGCCTGAGCCCAGCAGGTCAAGCTGTGGCAGCTGTGAGTGTGCCACTGCACTCCAGCCTGGGTGACAGAGTGAGACTCCAACTCAAAAAAAAAAAAAAAAAAAAAAAAAAAAAAAAAAAAAATATATATATATATATATATATATATATCTCCTCCTCAAACAGCTGGGCTGTTTTGAACAAATGCCTTTTATTGTCACACTCCAAAGGACAAGATGACAGAGCAGCCCCTGTATAGATGACAATGCTACCTTCAGAAGAAAAATTCCTGTTTTCCATCTTTTCGAATTCACAGGCTAGAAAAGGATCAGTGGGAGGGCACATTTCGTGGGGTTTGCAGTTGCAGCAACATTGTATGACAAATGCTACAACCAGATTCCCCAAAAACTGCTTTCCTGAGCATGTCTGCTCAAGAGTGATTTCACAGAATATTAATAGATGTTCCTAGGGGAAATAGACAGGGAGAGCTCATCAGTCAATTTCACTTGATAAGCTGGATACCCCACTTTAAGCAGATTTCATTACAAAACTCTTGGAGCTTGGAGCTTTCTTTTCTTTTTCTTTTTTTGATTTTTGATTTTTTTTTTTTTTTGAATCAGAGTCTCACTGTCACTGAGGCTGGAGTGCAGTGGCATGCTCACAGCCACTGCAGCCTTGACCTCCTGGGTTCAGGTGATGCTTCCGCTTCAGTCTTCCAAGTAGCTGGAACCATGGGAGTGCACCACCACACCCAGCTAATATTTTCATTTATTATAGAGACAAGGTCTCACCAGGTTGCCCATGCTGGTCTTGAACCTCTGGGCTCAGGCAATCCTCTCGCCTCTGCCTCCCAAAATACTGGGATTACAAGCATAAGCCACCACGCCTGGCTCCTGGAGTTTTCATCTGCTTACATGCAGCAGTGAATATCCAAGAGGCCTCATGCAAATTCTCATAAACTCACTGGGTCAAGGAAGTCCCTTTTTTTTGAGATGGAGTTTCACTCTGTCGCCCAGGTTGGAATGCCCTCACAGCCACCGCAGCCTCGACTTGCTGGGCTCAGGCTATCCTTCCTCCTCAGCATTCTAAGTGGCTAGAACCACAGGCACATTGCCTGGCTAATTTTTTGATTTATTGTAGAGATGAGGTCTCGCTGAGTGGCCCAGGCCGGTCTTGAACCCCTAGACTCAGGCAATCCTCTCACCTCTGCCTCCCAAAGTGCTGGGATGACAGGCATGAGTCACCATCCCCAGCCTAAAGAAGCCTTTTTTGAGAGAGTTCCTTGAGAGATCAACTTCATTTATTTAGTATTTATTGAGCAATTACTAGGTGCACACATTGTGAGCACCTGGGGTTAAGTGGTGGATGGTACACATACAGTCCTTGTTCTCATGGATCTTGCAGTCTAGTAGAGAAAACACACAGGAAACTCACATTTGAAAATAGATGAACACACTGAAAGGAAAAGTGCAGCCTGCCGTAAGAGAATGGTGCTTAGTGAGACATACTTTGAGAAAGGTTGATTTAATTGTTTTCATTTCAAATAACTTGTTTAGAGACAGAGTCACACTATGTTGCCCAGGCTGGTTTTGAACTCCTGGCCTCGAATAATTCTTCCACCTCGGCCTTTCAAACCACTGGGATTCCAGGTGTGAGCTGTTGTACCTGGCCCCGTTTCTGTGAATGCATTTTATCTCTAGGTGGATAATCACAGGTGATCATTTACAGTCAATAACAATGAGTGAGTGATATTGGAAAATGCATGCATGAGGCATGAAGCTAGCTTTAAAAGACCAACATAATAGAAGGGAAGGCCAACTCAAAGAAAATGAAATAAACAAAGCAAGTCAGGATAAAATTACACATAAGTTGAATGGCTCAGTCACCCGTGAAAATGTCATCTCTCTTTCAAAGATTGAGGTATCCTTAGCTTCCGGGAAGACCTCTCCTCACTCGGGTCACCCACAGCACTCTTGGCCCATTAGCCATTTTTCCAGTATGTCTCACACACTGCCTTATAGAAAAGTTGTCTGTGTGACTCTCCAATCACCAAACAAAACAGTCAACTTTGTGGTGCAGACTTGAGATCTTTTACATCTTGGCATTCCTCGCAGCACGCAGTCTTTGTGGGAGGCAGCCAAGGACAAGGGTTAAGATCAAAACCTCCTGAGCCCGTGGGTTCGAGACCTGCCTGGGCAACTTGGTGAGACCGCATCTCTACAATAAATAAAAAATTAGCCGGGCGTGGTGGCGCACACCTGTACTTCCAGCTACTTGGAAGGCTGAGGTGGAAGGATCGCTGGAGCCCAGCAGGTCAAGGTTGCGGTGGCCGGGAGCAGCCACTGCACTCCAGTCTGGGCGATGGAGTGAGACTCCAACTCAAAAAAAAAAAAAGATAAAAAACTTAGGAGCCACACCAACTGTTTGAATCCTGGCATTGACTAACTGTATGGCTTGGGGTAAATTTTCTAATCCTTTGGGCCTCAAGTTTCTTGCCTACAAAAGGAAGTTAATAATGCCCATAAGTACCTAATTATGCTGTTATTTTTGCAGAGATGATACATATAAAGTAAGTGCCTTATGTAGGTAAGTACTCAGTAGTGAAAACTATTGTTTTGTTTTTGTGTTGTTTTTGAGTCAAGGTCTTACTCTGTTGCCCAGGCTGGAGTGCCATGGCACGATTACCACTCACCATAGCCTCAAACTCCTGGGCTCAGGTGATCCTTCCGCCTTAGCCTCCTGAATATCTGGGACTGCAGGCATATTCCACCACCCTCAGCTAAATTTTTCTTGTTTTTTGTAGAGACAAGATCTTGTTATGTTGCCCTGGCTGGTCTCAAATTCCTGGTCTCAAGTGATCCTCCCGCCTCAGCCTCCCCAAGTGCTGGGATTACAGCTGTGAACCACTGCACCTGACCGTAAAGCTATTGTTACTATGACTGTTGCTATTGCACTGGGCCCTGCACTAAATATGTGCACATACAGGTGTTGAGAGAAAGCTGAAGGAGGTGGAGAACTGAGGACATGACCCATGGTCCCAAGTGTCTCTCACGAAGTCCCAGTCCAAGTGAAGGTGAAAGGGTTTGAAAAGATCCCCTGGGTCAGGTGAACTACTCACTCCAGATCAGGCCAAGGGACAACAAGATGACATCGATGATGTTGAACAGGCGTGGAGAAACCTAAGGATGGCAGGGGGAGACTTGGGACATGAGTGAAAAGGTTCAGATCTGATTGAAAGACAAAGGATATGGATACTGAATAACAAAGCAACAGCTTTCAAGAGCAATTATTTTGGCAACTATGATTGACAGGTACTAGGTGGAATGACTTCAGGTCTAAGAGACCAGTAAGTGATCGTCATGTAAAACAACAAAGCTACTAAGCCTAACACAGAACCTTGTCCTCTTTGCTAGGTGACCAAGGCACTAGGTAAGCATGGAGTTAAGAGAGAAATGACCGTGTTTACATTCAAAATTCTGAGCTGGTGGAACTGGAATGCCCAGAACACAATTCTGACAACCGGCATGGGGCCTGCCATGAACTGCCAAATACTAAACTTTTCTTTTTCCTTTTTTTTTGAATTGGAGTCTCACTCCATCACCCAGGCTGGAGTGCAGCTCACTGTCACCCCACCGTCGACCTGCTGAGCTCTGGTGATCCTTCCATTTCAGCCTTTCAAGTAGCCAGAACTACAGGCATGCATTACCACGCCTGGCTAAATTTTTTTTTTTTTAATTGTAGAGACAAGGTCTCGCTAAGTTGCCCGGGTTGGTCTTGAACCCACGGGTTTAGACAGTCCTCTTGCCTCAGTTTCCCAAAGTGCTGGGATTACAGGTTGAGTCACCGAGCCTGGCCAAAATTACACTTTTCTTTAAGAAAAAGAACAGTTTTGTCATGTAGTTAATTTAGTCACCAAACTGGACATCACTCAGATGGGGTAGATTTTTAGCAATGGAACTTGTTAAATTGAATGCATTATATGAAAAGTCAGCGAGAAAAGAGTCCAATCTTTCTCCAAGTGTCTCTCAGAAGACTACTCAGATTTCCCTAAAAAATTTTTTAACAAGTCATTTTCAGCCTTACATTTATTTTACAGGAGAAAGAGTAAATACTGAAAATAGCTAAATGAGAACATAATGATATAATTAACCATTTAAAAAGATCTGTTTTACCTTCCTAAAATAAGAACAGACTCACTTTGATTTTGTCATATGCTAATAACTTTCTGGATCAAGATAGGAATGTGAAGGTGCAGGGTTTTTTTGTTTTTTGTTTTTTAATACTGTGGTTACAGTCGGGAGAACATTCTGTCCCTTTCCATCTTCATTCTTCTCCACACACTGACCCAGGGATATTTGCTCTTGAAGATCTTAATTAGAATTCCAAATGTATTTTCCCATAAAAATAATGCTCTAAAAATATGTATACTTGAAATATTATTGGTTTATATACTAGGTGTTTAATTTTCAGGCTAGACCATGGAAGGCAATTCAACCATAATATACTTGTATATTACACATTAATTTTTGACACACAATCTGTCATTATTTCAGGACTCTCTGAACACTTAAAAATTGGGCCATCAACTACATTTAGGCATTCCTATTAGATGACAAGTAATTTACAGCAGCAAATTTATACCTAATCTCCTCTTGCGTGACAGGTCTTTTTTTTTTTTTTTTTTTGAGCCAGGTCTCATTCTTGGCCTCAAGTGATGGGCTTCAGTCTCCCAAAGGGCTGGGATTGCAGGAGTGAGACACTGTATCTAGTCTATAAGATAATTCTTAAATATTCATTTTAAGGCCATGTGCAGTGACTCACACCTGTAATCCCAGCACATCAGGAGGCCAAGGCAGGATGACTATTTGAGCCCAGGAGTTCAAGACCAGCCTGAGCAACATAGCCAGACCTCAGCTCTACAAAAAGTCAAAAAAATTAGCCAGGCACGGAGTTGGCTCACACCTGTAGTCCCAGCTACTCGAGAGGTTAAGGTAGAAGGATCACCTGAGCCCAGGAGTTTGAGGTTGTGGTGAGCCATAATCATGCCACTGCACTCAAGCCTGGGTGATAGAATGAGATCCAGACCAAAAAAAAAAAAAAAATTTTTTTTTAAATATCAGTTAGAAAAATCATCCGTCAGGTTGACCTCGGATGGTTTCTAATACTTTTGATAGTTTGTTTGCCTTTTTATGAAGAATTTGGTCTCTGCCAGGAGCCAGTGAGGACAGTTAGAACCATAGTTCGAATGACTGGTAGTAAAAACTGAGTGGTCTCCAAAGCCACTGATCCCTCATAAATCCTGAGGTGAGGACATGAGGCCAGTACCCACCTGAGGTGCTGAGCGAGTCTTGGAGAATTGGGTCGAGAACACAGAAGGAGAGGCAGGCAGAAAAACGAGATCCATTTGATGTTAATCTAAGGGTGTGATGGGAGTTAGCAGTGTGGGAATCTGATGATACTTTGGATTTGAACCAAAAAGTGCTAATGCAATCAAGTTCCATGTGGGCTGGGCTCAGTGGCTCAGCCTGTCATCCCAGCACTTTGGGAGGTCGAGGCGAGTGGATTGCCTGAGCCCGCAGGTCCGAGGCCAGTCCAGGCAACTTGGTGAGACCTCATCTCTACAATAAATCAAAAATTAGTAGGGGGTGGTAGTGTGTGCCTGTGGTTCCAGCTACCTGGAAGGCTGAGGCGGAAGGATCCCTGGAGCCCAGCAGGTCCACAATGGGGTGGCTGTGAGCATGCCATGGCACTCCAGCCTGGGCAACAGAGTGAGACTCCCACTCAAAAAAAAAAGTTCCATGCCTATCAAATGACATCTCAAAATTGTCGTAGTGCTTTCTAACTCTCCTTCAGAAAGACCTCTCTGCCAATGGCTGGCAAAAAGGCGACACACACATGTTGCCTGTTGAAGAAATATGGGGCTTTTTTGTAATTAACAGCTAAATATATTATTTGTTCCTTTTTAAGAGAGAAGTTAATGCTCTCTAAAGACCCACGAATCTTTGCAAACATCCTACGTAAATAATCCAGAGAAAGGTGTAGTGAGAGAATGGACAAGAAAAAAGTACCACAGTCTAGTTCATATCTGTAAAGTGACAGGTATTGAAGTGATTTTTTAAATTGGAGTCAAAAGCATAGGTAGCCATGATCCCGTCAAGTAAAACAAGAGTGGATAGCCTTATAACCAAATAGTCAATATAAAGAGTGACTTCTTGTCTTAAGAATCTAGGGGACAAATTTGCTTTGATATGAATCTCAGTCTTCTACTCAGGTCGGGAGAGCTGCCTCAAAAACAGGATGAAGAGAGCCGGATGTGATTGCTCAAACCTGTAATCCCAGCACTTTGGGAGACCAAAGTAAGGGAACTGCCTGAGTTTATGGGTTTAAGAACAGCCTAGGCAACTTGGCAAGACCTCATCTCTACAATAAATTAAAAATTAGCCAGGCATAGTAGCATGCACCTGTAGTTCTGGCTACTTGGAAGGCTCTGAGGCAGAAGGATCACCTGAGTCCAGCAGTCAAGGCTGCGATGGCCATGAGCATGCCACTACACTCCAGCCTGGGTGACAGAGTGAGACTCTAACTCAAAAAAAACACAAAAAACAGGATGTAGAGAAACCCCCAGGAAAGATCATTAGAAAATGTCTGCAGGTCAAGCTCGGTGGCTCAGCCTGTAATCCCAGCATTTTGGGAGGCCGAGGTGAGTGAGTTGCCTGAGCCTGCAGGTTTGAGAACAGCCTGGGCAACTTGGAGAGACCTTGTCTCTACAGTACATCAAAAATTAGCCAGGCATTGTGGCGTGCACCTGTAGTTCTGGCTACTTGGAAGGCTGAGGCAGAAGGATCACCAGAGTCCAGCAGGTTGAGGCTGTGGTGGCTGGGAGCATGCCACTGCACTCCAGCCTGGGTGACAGAGTGAGACTCCAACTCAAAAAAAAAAGAAAGAAAATGTCTGAAATGGCAACTTCATATCAGCCACTTGGAGGACATCATCTTGGCACATCCAGCAGCTTAAGCTGGTTAGTCTTAGTCTTATTTGTAGATGAAGAGACCACATCTCAGAGAAGTTAACTGCCCAAGTCACAAAGCAAATAATAAACGGCAGAACTGGTCTGTAAACTCATTTCAAAGAAAGTGTTGTTTCAGTATATCCCACGGATGTGATGAAAAAAATACTTAAAACATAATCCTTTTCAGGGTTACCTTGGTAGTCAGAGTCATAACTCATGAGAAAACACGAGCTCACCCCGTCTACCCCAGTACCTAGCACAATGTCAAAACACTAAATATAAAATATCAGGTGAAAATTCAAGAGATGAAAGTAGAATTGCATATACCACCCCAAGTCCATTGCAAGTATGAGATGTTTTTTGATTTTGTTTTGGTTCTTTTCTTGAGTTGGAGTCTCACTGTGTCACCCAGGCTGGAGTGCAGTGGCATACTCACAGCCACCGCAGCCTTGACCTGCTAGGCTCAGGCAATCCTTCCGCCTCAGCCTTCTAAGTAGCTGAAACTACCACGTCCGGCTTATTTTTTTCTATTTATTGTAGAGACAAGGTCTCACCAAGTTGCCCAGGTTGGTCTCGAATCCTTGAGCTTAGGCAATCCTCTCGCCTCAGCCTCCCAAAGTGCTGGGATTAAAGGCTTGAGCCACTGCGCCCAGTCTGCAAGTATGGGTTTTTAAGGTATACATACACTCACCATATGTGTAGGATGGAAAAACATATACCTTTTGTTGAACAAAATCCATATTCATCAAGTTTCTGTCTTTATTCCAAAGCTAGCTTTACTGAGGGGCCATGTAGACAATCCCTGTTGAGTGTGTTTCAATCCCATGTCTCTTCTGACATGATAAAGGCTCCCCTTCCCCAAAGTCTAAAATCCCTATCATGACAGTTGCTTATTTCTAGAAAATTTAAACATAACTGTAACAGGAAATTAGAATGAGATTGTTTGTCACTCAGTTTTGAGTGAGACAATAACCAGAGTAACAAAGCAGGAGTGAGATGATCCCACATCACTGCAACCATATGCAGATTTACCAAGAAACAGACTTGAGAGATTGCTACACAGTCTTTGATATCCTTAGCCAAATGAAAACCATCTAAAGGTTCTGGAGAGTGGGATGGGCATTGAACTGGTGAAGAGATTACCTTGGAGAGGTCAGGACCCTGATCAATCCTTCCACTTTGAATGACAGGTATAAATTTCTAAGCATGATCACTCAGAAAACCATGCTCCCTAAATTTGGAGACCCAGAGAACCCATGTCTGATTCACACTTGAGAAAGCTTAAAGTGGTTCTGGACAGGGTTCTTACACTCAACTGATGAAACTCTGTGTTGCCAGACTCTGTAAGATATTTAGGATGGTTTATTCTGAGCCAAATGTGAGTGACCTTAGCATGTGCCTTAATTACAACTTGGTTTTATATACATATATATTTTATTTGTATATATATATTAGTAAGACAGAAGTTACAAGAAACCAGAAATCAATACATGTGAGACTTGAGTTTGGCCCAGGAAGGCGGGTCATCTCCAAGCAAGGGCTTGCAGGTTCTATGTAGATTCAAAGAGTTCCTGACAAGCAATTAGTAGCAAGAGTTAGGCTCTTATCAAAGAAATTGTGAAATCAGTAAAAAAAAAAATGAGTGTCTTGAGGAATGATGGGGGCGTCAGCTTTCTTTCTTTCTTTTTTTTTTTGAGTTGGAGTCTCACTCTGTCACCCAGGCTGGAATGCAGTGGATGCTCCCAGCTACTTCAGCCTCAACCTGCTGGGCTCCAGCAATCCTTCCACCTCAGCCTTCCAAGTAGCTGGAACTACAGGCGCGTGCTACCACACCCGGCTAATTTTTGGATTTATTGTAGAGATGAGGTCTTGCCAAGTTGCCCAGGTGGGTCTTAAACCTGCGGGCTCAGGCAATCCACTCACCTCAGCCTCCCAAAGCACAGGATTACAGGCTGAGCCACCGAGCCCAGCTGCGTCAGCTTTCTTGAGATGTAGATGAAGCCTCCTGGATGACAGCTTTGGAAGGAATAGGTGGTCAGTATCTTAAAGTGTGCCAGGAGTCCAGAAGTTCCCAAGAGATGGCTTTGCAGGGTCATAAATACATTGTCTTCTTTATCATCATGTGATGTTATGCCACAGTCAGGTTGGAAAGTGAGCCTCATTAAACTGAGTTAATTAAAAAAAAAAAAACCTCTGAGGAGTCTTTGTTGGTCCTGTCCCAGGCTCTTTAGAATTTGGTAAAAGCCGGGCTCGGTGGCTCAGCCTGTAATCCCATGCCTTTGGGAGACTGAGGTGAGAGGGTTGCCTGAGCCCACGGGTTCGAGACCTGCCTGGGCAGTCGAGACCTCGTCTCTACAATACATCAAAAAAATTAGCCGGGCGTGGTAGCACACCCCTGTAGTTCCAGCTCCTTGGAAGGCTGAGGCGGAAGGATCGCCGGAGCTCAGCAGGTCGAGGCTGCGGTGGCCAGGAGCGGCCACTGCACTCCAGTCTGGGCGACAGTGAGACTCCAACTCAAAAAAAAAAAAAAAATTTGGTAAGATAGAAAAATCTGGCTTAGCCTATAATCCCAGCACTTTGGAAGGCCAAGATGAGAGGATTTCCTGAGCCTGGGGATTCGAGACCAGCCTGGGCAACTTCGTGAGACCTCATCTCTACAATAAATCAAAAAATAAGCCAGGTGTGGTAGTGCATGCCTGTAGTTCCAATTACTTGGAAGGCTGAGGCAGAAGGATCGCCTAAGCCCAGCAGGTCAAGGCTGCAGTGGCCATGAGCATGCCACTGCACTCCAGCCTGGGTGACAGAGTGAGATTCCAACTAAAAAAAAAAACCCAAGTCAGAGTGTGGTCCTCAACAGTAAGAGAAATGGCCGAGCATGTGCTGAAGGAGTCAGGAGAAGCTGCCCTTGAATTCCCTCACATTCCTTGAGTTTTGGGAAGCGAAATTACCCATGGCTAAAGACCAATGGCTTGGGTTATCTTGGTTCTTGCCTAACAAGGCCATCTGCTGTGGGTTAAGATCATTTGCAGGAAAAAGCTGAGGGGAACCCCCTGGTTGCCCACAGACTGATGAAGAAATCCAACAAATTTTCATGTGCCCAACTCAAAGGATGCGCACGCATGAGAGAAAGACTGCACAGAGATGCTTTCAACATTAGCTCTCAGCCCTCTGGAGCCACTGAACCTAGCAAGCCCTGGCTGGCATCTCACCTCGCTGCATTCACCCCTTCCCTTTGATCCTGGTGGTGTCCAAACTCACAGCTCAGCTGGTGAGTGTGAAGACAAAGGAGCGGAAACCGCACCCCCTGGTCTCACTGCTGTTCCTACTCCTGTTCCCACCCTCAGCTGGAAGAACAGGGGCATCCAGAGCTTTAATCATTAAACAAGATTGGACATTCCAGTTACTGAATTAAAACTGCTTTTACCAAAAGTGACTGGAGGACTTGTCATGTTCTGAGAGTGACCAGAAAAATCATGCCTACCTAAGTCTTCATTCAAGATGGCAAAGTATAATTTTTTTTTTTGAGTCAGAGTCTCACTTTGTCACCCAGGCTGGAGTGCAGTGACATGCTCACAGCCACTGCAGCCTCAACCTGCTGGGCTCAGGCAATCCTTCCGCCTCAGCCTTTCTAGTAGCTGGGACCACATTGTGTGCCACCACGCCCAGCTAATTTTTTGATTTATTCTACAGAAGAGGTCTCGTCAAGTTGCCCAGGCAGGTCTTGAACCCCTGAGCTCAGGCAATCCTCTCACCTCTGCTTCCCAAAGTGCTGGGATTACAGGCATGAGCCACCCTGTCCAGCCAAAGTATAATTTTCAAAAGAAAAAACCATGATGACTCTCACATAAGCAGAGAATAAACATGCATCAAAATTACTTTAACTCATTGAGGAGAGAACCAGAAAGAAGCATTTCAGAAAAGGAATATTTATAGGAACTGATGAGGAGAGGATGTTGGAAGACTGAGAGATAAGAAACGAAACTGGCTAGAGTCCTACAAAGCAATAAAACTGTAACCTTTGGGTCTTTCTTTTTTCTACCAGACAGAAATCATTTGTGCCTCTGCTAGGCAAAAATGTAAAATTACCCTGCAACATCACAAAGGGTGGGCCCCAGTTCAACACTGAACCATGGTATGGTACCCTAGACAATGAAGTCATCCTTGGATGGGCCTGTGAAACAATGTTGCAGGGGACACAGAGAGAACACACAATCATCCTCTTGCTGTAGCTGCAAGGTTTTAATAATATCCTTTAACAAGACACAGGAAGAAATTAGCCCTTATCTACCTCCCATCCATTTTATTTATTTTTTATTTTTATTTTTTATTTTTTTGAGTTGGAGTCTCACTCTGTCGCCCAGACTAGAGTGCAGTGGCCACTCCCTGCCACCGCAGCCTCGACCTGCTGGGCTCCTGCGATCCTTCCACCTCAGCCTTTCAAGTAGCCGGAATTACAGGCATGCGCTACCACGCCCGGCTGATTTTTTTATTTATTGTAGAGATGAGGTGTCACTGCCCAGGCGGGTCTCGAACCCGCGGGCTCAGGCAATCCACTCACCTCAGCCTCCCAAAGGCACGGGATTACAGGCTGAGCCACCAAGCCTGGCTTAAGGCAAAAATAAGCCTGCACTTTGGCCATGATACATGTATCTACATAAGATATTATTGTTTAACATCCTGGCCTGGGAATTTCACTCATGACTTCCTCTCCTGACCAGCATAGTGGAATCAGATATCCAAGACATCATCAGGTGCAAGATGCATGGTTGGATTTGAAGATCTGAGGACAGGAGTATCACTGGAGAAAGAAGAAGGAAGAGTTGAGTCAAGCTATGAAGGATTAGGGAACATAGGAGGACAAGAGCCCAGGATAGCCTGAGCCCACGGTTTCGAGGCCAGCCTGGGTAAAATGGAGAGACCTCATCTCTACAATAAATCAAAATATTAGCCAGGCATGGAGGCACATGCCTATAGTTCCAGCAGCTTGGAAGGCTGAGGCGGAAGGATTGCCGGAGCCCAGCAGGTTGACGTGGGGATGACCTTGAGTATGCCACTGCACTCCAACCTGAGCAATGGAGTGAGACTCCAACTCAAAAAATAAAATAAAATAAAAGAGTGAAGGAAAGGTTTATCTCCGGTGGTGTTTAGGGCTGGTCTCCAGGACTGAAAGTGGGTACAATTAGGGAGGAGATATAAAGGACAGACTTGGCCCATTGCACAACTTTTTGCTTTTAGCTTCCTCCAAAGCAAAGACAAAATTTGCTGGTTCTCAACTGTACCCTACGTTAAGCTTCTGTATTTTTACAAGTAACCCAAGAAGCTTCCCTGAAAAAAGAAAAACAGACATACGGTCTACTGAATCAAAACCTCAGCGCATGTTTAGTTGAATCTGGTCAGTGACAGGAAGCTTTAAAAAAACAAACCAGTGTGTTGCAGTCATTGTTCTTTGTAATGAAGGTAACCAAGTGTTCCACAACAATCTAAAATTATGCTTTGTTCCCCATCACCAATAGACGACACATTCCAGCAATTCCTCTACAGAACGTTCCAACATTATGTAAATTTTTGTGGTGTCCAACTCAAAGGAACACAGTGGTTGTTTAAGAGGGTGATGCTATCTCCCTTGGTCAAACATAATATTTTTTCTTCTAACAAGCAAAATGGTGTACCACAGCCAAAAGTGCCTCTGTTTTGTCCATCACACCGTTTCTGCTGGGTTGTCCCAGGTCACACCCTAGTCTTAACTGTGGCCGAAAAGAGTTAACTGCTGCTGTTCTGGCATGCCATCCTCCGTAATCTAACCCTGGAATTGGGCTGCTGATTATGGAGTCTTTCTCGCTGACCCCCAAGCTAAAACAAAGAGACAGATATATGTTTCCAAAGAAAAGTGCTTTTACTTCGAAAATGATGAGACCGCAACTAGAACAACAGAAAACTGAAAGAGAGGAGAGACCCTGCACTACCCCCATTTAACAAAAAAGAAGGGACAAAAATACCTACAGAAAAGAAGGATCTGGGAATCATCTCAGAAGGATGACTTTTCCCAACACAGAAAATCATCGAAACATAATTTTCAAAAAATAAAACCTCATCCTTTTTCTCTAAAATCGTGGGGAAAAGAACAAGTCTTGCTTGATAAATAAAAAATGCCAAAGGATTTGTAAAAGGAAGAGCAATGGTAGTCATACTATATAAAAAAGGAAATTACTTAGTAAATGTTAGCAAAAAATTACTTTTTTTCAAAATCCCTCCATTTCTTCCTTCACTGTGTATATGATGGCTCACTGCAGCATGCACCACCACACTTTGCTATTTTTTTTTTTTTTTTTGAGGTGAGGTTTCACTGCAGCCCAGGCTGATCTTGAACTTCTGGGCTCAGGTAATCCACCTGCCTCAGCCTTCCAAATTGCTGGGATTATAGGTATGAGAGTAACTTTTAAGTATAGTAAAGCAGTCTTAAAGTTAGTATTTGATCTGATATTTTTTCTTTTCTTTTCTTCTTACTTTTCTCCTTTCTTTCTTTCCTTCTTTCCTTCCTTATTTCTCTCTTTCCTTCTTCCTTTTTTTTCTTTTTTGAGTCAGAGTCTCTTGCTCAGACTGGCGTGCAGTGGCATGCTCACAGCCACCACAGCCTCCACCTGCTGGAGTCAACCAATCCTTCCCGCCTCAGCTTTCCAAGTAGCTGGAACCGCAGGCCTGGCAAATTTTTCTTGATTTATTGTAGAGACAAGGTCTCACCAAGTTGCTCAGGCTGGTCTCAAACCTCTGGGCTCGGGTAATCCTCTTACCTCCACCTCTCAAATTGCTGAGGTTCCCAAAGTGCTGGGAACCACCTTGCCATGAATCACCTTGCTGACCACCCTCCCTTTTTTTTGAGTGGGGATCTCATTCTGTTGCCCTGTTTGGAGTGCAGTGGCACAATCATGGCTACCACAGCCTTGACCTCCTGGGCTCAGGCAATCCCTCTACCTCAATCTCCCAAGTAGCTGGGACTACAGGTATATGCTGCCACACCCATTTCATGCATATGTTTTATTTTTTGTAGTAACAAGGTCTCACTATGTTGCCTAGGCTGGTGCTTTGATACTTTATTACCAAAGAGTTGATTTGGTGAATAATGAATGCCCTTAGTCTTTTATATTTGCCAAGTACTGATTTTACATTGATAATGAGAACATTAAAAAAAGAAAAAAGGTTAAAAACAAAAACAAATGCTCCGATCCCCATTACATATACTAACAGATAATATCAGAGATGCATAGACACTTATGACCCCAAATTACTTACATATGTGTTTGGGATGAATACATCCTTACTTTTGTTTGAATCATTCAAATAAACAAGTGAACTTGAACTGATGTCTCCATGTGGAAACAGTGGTCCACTTTTCTCGTTGTCTGACTCTACCCTGGAAAGAAAAACATGAAGACCCAAGTTCCCACACACACCCATAGCCTGCCTGCTCTCTCCAAGTCTCCCTTCTAGAAGACACCCCTCATGGAGCGCGACTGAAGAAGAAAGATGGTTGAATGACTGCTTTGTTTAAAGGCCTTTCCGTTTGCAGAATCAAAGAATGGAATGGTGTTAACCAGGGACTGGGAGCAGGGGAAGATAGGAAGTTACTAATCAACAGGCATAAAGTGTCGATCAAGGAAAACGAGTTCTAGAGGGCTGCAATATCACATTGGACACAATAATGTACAACAATAATGAAACAATAGTGATGTACAACAAAAAGTATTGGGTACAACAGTAAACTTAAAAATGTGTTTAAGAGGATAGAGCTCAAATTAAGTGTGCTTACTACAATGAAATTTTTAAAAGAAATACTGGGGTAACCTCTTTGGGTCCTCTCCCACTGTGGGAGCTTTTCTGTCCTCTCAATAAATCCTGCTTTCTTAAAAAAAAAAAATACTGGCCACTGTCTCACTGAGCTATTTAGTGTGGCCATGTGCTCTTTGAGCTATGGCCAGGCCATGTTTTCTTTTTCTTTTTTTTTTTTTTTTTTTTGAGTTGGCATCTCACTCTGTCACCCAGGCTGGAGTGCAATGGCCGCTCCCGGCCACTGCAGCCTCAACCTGCTGGGCTCCGGCAATCCTTCGGCCTCAGTCTTCCAAGTGGCTGGAACTACAGTTGTGCACTACCACTCTCCGCTAATTTTTTTTTTATTTGTTATAGAGACAAGGTCTCGCCCATTTGCAAGGGCTGGTCTCGAACCTGTGGGCTCAGGCAATCCACTTGCCTCGTCCTCCCAAAGTGCTGGAATTACAGACTGAACCACCAAGCCTGGTCAGGCCATATTTTCTTTTCTTTTTTTTTGAGTTGGAGTCTCACTCTGTCCCCCAGACTGGAGTGCAGTGACCACTCACAGCCACTGCAGCCTCGACCTGCTGGGCTCCGGCAATCCTTCCACCTCAGCCTTCCAAGTAGCTGTAACTACAGACACGCGCTACTATGCCTGGCTGATTTTTTATTTATTGTAGAGATGAGGTCTCGCCAAGTTGCCCAGGTGGGTCTCGAACCTGCGGGCTCAGGCAATCCATTCACCTCAGCCTCCCAAAGGGATTACAGACTGAGCCACCAAGCCCTGCAGGCCAATATTTTCTTAAGCTT
>NW_006979584.1:0-743 GCF_000164805.1 Carlito syrichta | reverse complement strand
TTTGGCCACCAAAGTCATCTTCTGTGTTGGTAATGATTCGTTGTAGCATGAGGGCAGAGGGAAAACATGTTTGAGATAGTTTTCCTGAAACAATTGCCTTAAATTCTGCTAGATTATACATACAGAAGTTTAGATATCATATTGCATTGTACTGTTCAGTGCTTCATAGGGAGCTGATATTTTTTAAAGAAAAATCCTGGAGATTTTGGTTTCCAAAGGTAAAAAAAAAATTCAGAACATAAGAAAGTATAATTTATTAGAGTAAAAGTATATAGCACATAATTACTTCCCACATAGTGGTCACATGTGTCATCTTTTAAAACAACTTGGAAACTTTAATCTCAAAGCTTTGAAAAATGCTTTTGATTGGAAAAAGATAATCCAAAGATTGATTCATTTTATTCTTCTATAACTTTTTATCACCCTAAGAGTGTTGATGTCAGAGATAAGACTTATCTATTATAAAATTTATTAAGATGCAAATATACGGTGGCTCAGCCTGTAATCCCGCGCCTTTGGGAGGCTGAGGTGAGTGGATTGCTTGAGCCCGCGGGTTCGAGACCCGCCTGGGCAGCGAGACCTCATCTCTACAATAAATCAAAAAATCAACTGGGTGTGGTAGCGCATGCCTGTAATTCCGGCTACTTGGAAGGCTGAGGAGGAAGGATCGCAGGAGCCCAGCAGGTCGAGGCTGCGGTGGCCGGGAGCGGCCACTGCACTCCAGTCTGGGCGACAGAGTGAGA
>NW_006979583.1:2133-3705 GCF_000164805.1 Carlito syrichta | reverse complement strand
AAAAAAAACTCTTCTACATCTGCACAAAATATGTCTATCCTCATTAGATCCATTTTCTCAATTAAATTCAAGTTTCTCTGTCCAAAAGGCATAAATCTGGGTATTGATTTAACTATAAAATCATAAAACTCCCGGTAGTCTTCTAAAACCATTTTACTTGGATGAGCATATAAGCTTTTAAAATATCAAGTTATTCCAGTATTTAATACACATAACTGCTTCCAGAGGGCTAAAGGCAAAATAAGGCACAGCTGCCCATTTCATTTCAAGAACTGCAACAAGACTGCTAGCCAGTATCTCCCTACTTTCTGGGGTATTTTTTTTTAAGCGCTTGCTTCTATTTTATTCAGCATGAGTTTGATACCTTCTGAACATGAACCATATCACCAGCAGCCAAAATCAATAAGCTATCTAATCAAGGCCCTATAAACTAACAACAGACCCTTGGTGCTCTGTTCCTATAAAATGTAGTTCATTCTAAGTCCTTCCTTCCAAACCAGTCTAACTCTAAATTTATTATCCTCTTCTGACAAGGTTAGAGCATTGTCTACCTAGAGTTCTAGAAAGACTCTTTTGGGGAGCAAATCAATTATCTCTTGAAAAGAAAAAAAAAAGAAAGAAAAGACCTCTCTAAACTCTCCTTGAAATCTTTTTATTTAGCTTCAATTTTCTTTTGAAAGCAAGGAATCTTCGCCACGAAGCTTTCATTCTGCAACCAGCAACTTCCTTTCAAATAAAAATCATGAGTAAATATTTCATAGACATGTCTCTAGTGTGAACTGTACAATATGAAAAGGAGATGTTAAGGAAATATTTCCCTAAATCATACCAAATAAGAAATACAAACATTTTCCTAGATCCATAAAGTTTTGAAGTGTAAGCCACAAATTCTCCTTGCATAAAACATCATATGCTTTTTTGATATCCTGAAAGCTGTGGCTGAATAGCCTTCACTCAATGACTTCATAGTGTATTTGATACTTATGTTTATTTTAAGCTTTTTCAAATGATATTTTCCATCTTAAAACTGAGAAGGATTTTTGCCTTGAAAGATTATTCATAGGTAGCAATATAAGCAAAACCAAAGTTTATCCAAAATTTCTCTTTTTCTTCTAGATCTGTGACATTAAACACATGTGTGCAAAACCACTTTCCATGATAGCAATTTCTCTTTTATATTTTAGTTGTTTTAAGAGTCTTTCTTCCCAGCTAGATACTGAACTCTTTCTGGACAGGGACCATGATGTCTTCAACTTGTTTCTACAAGGTTTCTATTATTAGAGCAGTTTTAGCACAGTCAGTGACAAACACACAGCTATTGAATTGGATGGAAACTAGCAAACACAGCAAACAGCTGGAGAACTTGAGTCAAGTATCAGTAAACATTGGTGTGAGCTCCATGCTAACTCCTTGTTTTTTGATAAAATATAACCAGTAATAACCTTTAGAATAGTACAAGAAATTAAAATTTATTATAAACATTATAAACAAGATATGTACTAATAAGTTGACGGACAAGTGGAAATGATACTATCTATTGAGAACTCGCCACATAAGCCTAATGATAGCAAA
>NW_006979583.1:0-602 GCF_000164805.1 Carlito syrichta | reverse complement strand
ATACACTGTTGCACTTAGGAAGATACTGCCTCTAATCATGGTCTTTATTTCCATGTACATGTGACATTTTACAAGAGGGTCTTCTATTGGGTGTTAGAGTTCTGCTAAAGTGTTCTTTAAATGTAAAAATCATTCACTATATATTCCATATTTATTAGTAGGTAGCAAATAACAAGACTTTGTGTTTCCATCTATCTACTTATTTAGTATTTGTTAGCCCATGATAGTTTAATAGCAAATATATAAGACTATACTAACCAATAGCCACTAGCATGACTACTGAGCACTTAAAATGTAGCTTAGTACAAACTGAGATGTGCTGTAAGTGTAAAATATACATCAAATTTCAAAAATTTACATTTTAAAAAGATTTATATTGATTACACATGGAAATGATAATGTTTTGAGTATATAGTTTAAGAAAATGCATTATTAAAATTAATTTTACCTTTTTTATGTCATTTTAATGTAACTACTAGAAAATGTTAGATAACACATGTAGTTCACATTTGAGGCTCTCCTTATAGTTCTGTTTGCATAGTACTGATATAGAAGATAAGGATAAGTCAGATGCCAACTAAAGGGAATAATTTCAACAAAAT
>NW_006979582.1:2180-3319 GCF_000164805.1 Carlito syrichta | reverse complement strand
GACTTAACTAGCTAGCTACCTACCTAGTCAGCTGACTTAAATCACTGCTTTAACTAGCTAACTCCCTAGTTAGATATTATTTAGCTAGCTGACTTAACTAGCGGACTTAACTAGCTAGCTAGCTGACATTTCTAGCTGAATTAACTAGCTAACTACCTAGCTATCCAGCTGACATAACTAGCTAAAATAACCAGCGAGCCAACTGTCTACCCATCTGATGTAACTAGCTTTTTAATAGCTAGCCAGCTGACTAGACAACTGACTTAAGGAGCTGAGTTAACTAGCTAGCCAGCTGGTTAGTCAGCTGACTAAACTACCTGACTTAACTAGTTGCCAGCTGGCTAGCCAGCTGACTTCATTGCCCAGCTAGCTACCTAGCTAGCCAGCAGCCTAGCTAGCTGACTTAACTAGTTGACTTTACGAAGTAGCCAGGTGTCCAGCCAACAGACTTAACCAGCTAGCTACCTAGTTTGACAGTTGGATAGTCAGGTGACATAACTAGGTGACATAACATGCTAGCCTCATGGCTAGCCAGCTCACTTACCTACCTACCTACATATTCAACAGGCTTACCAGCTGAGTTAACTACCTAACTACCTAGATAATATGCTGGCCAACGAGCTGAATTAACTGCATGACTTAACTAACTAGCCAGCTGACTTAACTAGGTAGCTATCCTCCATCGCAGCTGGCTAGACAGCTGACTTAACTAGCTGGCTACCTAGCTATTCAGATGAATTAACTAGCTGACTTAACTAGGTACCTACCTAGTTAGCAAGCTGGCTGGGCAGCTGACTTAACTAGCTTACATACCCTGCTACACAGCTGGCTGGCTAGCTGACTTAACTAGCTGATTTAAGTAGCCAGAGTGCTGGCTGGCCAGCTGAATTAACTAGCGGACTTAACCAGCATGCCAGCTAGTTAGTCAGCTGACTTAACTAGCTTGCTACCTAGCTAGCCAGCGGGGAAGCCAGATGAATTAACTACTTGACTTAACCTGCTAGACAACTGGCTAACCAGCTTACTAAATGAGCTGACTTAACTAGTTAGCCAGGTGGCTAGCCTTCTGACTTAACTAACTGACTAAACTAGCTAGCCAGCTGACTTATCTAGATGACTTAACTAGCTAGCTACCTAGC
>NW_006979582.1:0-1016 GCF_000164805.1 Carlito syrichta | reverse complement strand
CCTAGCTAGGCAGCTGGCTAGCCAGCTGACTTATCGCTGACTTAACAAGCTAGTAACCTGACTTAACTAGCGGACTTAACCAGTTAGCTATCTAGTTAGCCAGCTGGCATAGCAAGCTGGATTAACTAGCTGGCTACCTAGCTATCTATCTATCTAGCTAGCTGACTTAACTAGCTGACTTTACTAGCTAACTAGCTGACATGAATAATTGACTTATATATCTAGTTTCCTAGATAGCCAGCTGAATTAACTAGCTGAAATAACTAGCTAGACTGATGTCTAGCCATCTGACTTAACTTTTTATCTAGTTTACCAGCTGGATAGCCGACTACCTTAATGAGCTGTCTTAACTAGCTATCCAGCTAGTTGCCAGTTGACTTAACTAGCTGACTTAACCTGCTGCCTTAAATAGCTGACTAACTCTCTAGCCACCTGGATAGCCAGCTGACTTACATAGCTGATTTAAGGAAGCAAACTGGCTAGCCAGCTCACTTAACAAGCTAGCTACCTAAATAGCCAGGAGGCAAGCATGCTGACTTAAATAGCTGAATTGACCTGTTAGCCTGCTAACGTGTAAGCTGACTTATCTAGCTAGCTAGCTACCTAACCATCTGGTTAGACAGCTGACCAAACTAGGTGACTTAATGAGCTACCCAGTTGGCTAGCCAGCTGACTTAACTCACTGACAGCACTAACTAGCCAGGTAGCTATCTAGCTGACTTAACTAGCTAGCTACCTACGTTACCAGTTGGCTTGCCAGCTCTTTTAACTAAGTGAATTAACCAGCAAGCCAGCTGGCTAGCCAACTGATTTAACTGGCTAACTACTTAGCTAGCCAGCTGGTTAGTCTGCTGACTTAACTTGCTGACTTAACTAGCAAATTACTTAGCTAACCAGCTGACTTAAATAGATAGCTAACTAGCTAGCTACCTAGCTAGCCAGCTGACTTAAGTAGTTAGCTAACTACCTAGCTACATAGCTAACAAATTGACTTAAATATTTAGCTGCCTAGCTAG
>NW_006979581.1:4857-5649 GCF_000164805.1 Carlito syrichta | reverse complement strand
CCTATGCTTGGACAGCTGTCAAAAGCACACTTTCACCAGTAGAGCCTGGTGGCTGGCTCACAGGCTGGGAAAACTCATCTGCAGATTGAACTTTGCTGACACCCACAGTTAGTGGCCGAAAAGCCAACCAAATCACCAGATCAGGAAGAATCATCTTGCAGTCCCACATGCCACAGGTGGCTCTCCCCCCATCCTCCTGTGACACAAAACACACTCAAAAGCTATCCCAGTGGAAAGGCTTCTCAGCTACAAACCACAGACAGCAGATGAAGCCAAACCAAACAGCTTAACAGCAGGAGAGAAAATCTACAGGTGAGAGGCTGTTAACAGGCATGGAGCAGAAGTAAATATCCCTTCTCTCACACAATGACCTATGTTGAATGACAGAAAGGGCCTAGAACAGAGGGTCATTGATTAGCATCAGAGAAACAAAACCAAAGACGAATTATTGAGAGGGAAGAGAGGCATGTCACAAATGAGAAAAAATCAACAAAAAAATATAGGCAATCCTCAGAGTCCTAAAGAGACAGCACCCGAAAGGGCAGCTATCAAAGCGTAAACAATGGAAACCTCCCAGAATGATCTGCCCAAGATGACAGTCATAGAAATCAAAGATTTGGGTGGTTAATATGCACAGAGAGAATGAAGAGAAACTAGAAGTGAAACTCACCAAAGTTGAAAAGGAAGTAAAAGTGGAACTGGCCAAGTTCAGGAAGGCCCATTGGTAAATAATGGAAATGAGGAATTTCGTCTTGGAAATCAAAAAACATAGTAACAGGCATAGGGAGGAGG
>NW_006979581.1:0-2940 GCF_000164805.1 Carlito syrichta | reverse complement strand
TCAAAAGCCTCCTAGCACTGATAAATAGCTTTAATAAATTCTCAGGTTATAAAATCCACACACAAAAAACAGTTGCCTTCCTATCCACCAGCAACAAGCAGGCAGAGAACCAAATAAAAAGCACCATCCCCTTCACAATAACTATCAAAATAATGAAATACCTTGGCAGTCGCTTAATCAGAGAAGTGAAAAACCTTTACAATAAGAACTACAAAACATTGGCCAAAGAACTCAAGGATAATGCAAACAAAAGGAAAAGCATCCCATGCTCGTGAATTGGAAGAATCAACATTTTCAAAATGTCCCTCCTATAAAGAGCAATCTATCCCAACATCATTTTTCACAGACCTGGAAATGACAATACAGAAATTCATATGAAAACAAAAAAGAGCATGAATAGCCAAAACAATCCTCAGCAACAGAAACAAACAGAAAATTATCACACATCCAGACCTTAAACCTTATTACAGGGCTACAGTAACCTACAGGCTGATATTTGTACAGAAATAGGCACATAAACCAATGGAACATGACAGAGATTCCAGAGGAAAAAACACAGTCTCTCAACCGACTCATCTTTGACAATGTCACCAAAGAAAATAATTGTGGAAAGGAGACCACATTTAGCAAATGGTGCTGAGAAAACTGGCTAATCACATGCAAAAGAATGAAACTGGACATATCCCTATCAGCATATACAAAAGTCAACTAAAAATGAATCAAAGACCTAAATGTAAAACCTCAAACTATAAGAATCCTAGAAGATAATATAGGAAACACCCTTATGCACATCAGAGTAGGCAATGAATTATTGACCATGTCCCCAAAAGTGGATATCACAAAAGTTAAGAAAGACAAGTGGGACTTTGTCAAACTGAAAAGCATTTTCATAGCAAAAGAAACCAAGAGAGTAAAAAGACAACCCACAGAATGAAAAAAAAATTTGGAAAATATGCATCTGATAAAAGCCTAACATTAAGAGTCTATAAGAAATTCAAATTAAGTAAAAGAAAACAAACAAACAACCCCATTTGAAAGTGGGCAAAAGACATGAACAGACACTTCTCAAAAGATGATATGCAAGCAGCCAACAGACACATAAAAAAAAAAAAAACACCTCTCAGTCTCACTAATCAGAGAAATGCAAATCAAAACTACGAGTACCATCTAACTCCAGTAAGGATAGCTATCATTAATAAGTCAAAAAACAATAGATGTTGGCATGGTGTGGAGAAAAGGAATACTTCTACACTGTTGATGGCAGTGCAAGCTAGTTCAACCTCGATGGAAAACTGTGTGGCAATTCCTAAAAGAACTAAAAACTTGATCTTACATATGATCCAGCAATCCCTCTCCTGGGACTATACCCAGAGGAACATAAATGGCTCTACCAAAAAGATACTTGCACACATTTTTTTGCTACACTATTCACAATTATAAAAGCATGGAACCAACCCTGCTGCCCATTGAAAGTGGACTGGATAAAGAAGATGTGGGACATATACATGATGGCTCATTATGCAGCCATGGAGAAGAACAAAATCATGGACTTCACAACAAATTGAATGGAGTTGGAATCCATCATACTAAGCAAACTATCTCAGAAACAAAGGACTGGATATCACATGTTCTCACTCATAAGTGGACCATGAACACTAGTCAAATTAACACAGGAGCAGGATCAACAGTCACTGGGCACCGCTGTGGGAGGGAGTGAGAAAGGGAGGGAAGAGGGTAGGAGGCACATGACAACACAAACAGTACTTGATCCTCTACCAGGGGAATGAAGGCCAGTTAGAAGAGCAGACATCACCTGCATGTAGCCTATTTATGTAGTTAACCTTCACTTGTACCCCACATCTCTATCATTTTAAGAAAAACAAAATTAGATTATCTGGAAGATGGCAGTGGAGCCAGTCAGATTAAGCAAATCCTGGTGTGAGTGAAGGAATGTATTGAAAATTGTGTGTGTGGCAGTGAGTAAGTAGTCATGTGAGCAGCTGAGTGAGTAGAGACTGGGGAGCAAGTGTCCAGTGATCCCCTGGTGAAGCGACTGGTGCCACAGCTGCTCTGCTTAGTCCCTAGCACCTCTTGGGGCACAGAAGCCAAGCGCCTTTTAAAAAAATATCAACAAAGCCCTTCCTTCTCAGGAAGAAGCTGCCGGGAAAGACTGCCAGCTCCAGGCTCTGCCCCACCACTGCAGTGCCTGGCCAGACACTGGTAGCAAGGGCTGCAGAAGGAGCACAGTGAGGGAACCCAGAGGCAGAGCTCCACTGGAGAACATGAAAGAGGCACCCTGCCACCATCTTGAAAACTGGGAAGGAAAGTGCTCCGGCTTGCTCACCACTGAACGACAAATCTGACCTGACTTCTGTGACTAATGGATTAACTACTCAAGGGTTGATTGTGACCCAGAGGGAATATCCTGAAAGCACAAACTCCAGAGAGACAGAATAAGTGCTGAGTTTCAGGCACCCTAGCCTCTACCCTGATTCTGCTGCAGGACAATGGGGGTGGCCAAAAAAGAATGAGGAAGACCTCCAAAGAGATCAGTGGTAAGTTTGGAGCTGACCCAACCCCCTCATCCTCAGCAACCCTCTGAATGTGAGGCCCACGTGGCTGGAGTACGACTGAGAGGGATAAACTCAGGCAGAGTCTGGATGTCAGCCACAATAGGAAGACTCCACTCCAGTATAAGCCCAGCTGGGGTGCCCCGACAGTATCTAGAGAAGAGACAATCCTGTACCTCCTCACTAGAGGGGATCCCTCTGACCATACTAGAGTGGGAGGGGAGGACTGAAGCCCCACACATCCCCCACTGCCCCCTCCTCCTTCCCTGGGCCAAACACTGTGGAGATTGTGTATAAGGCCAAAGCTCTGCAGGAGATAGCAGAGGGGCAGCTTAGAGGAACAATTACAGAACCTGCCACAAGAGGACAG
>NW_006979580.1:0-716 GCF_000164805.1 Carlito syrichta | reverse complement strand
GACAGTTCTCATCTATACAAAAGAACTTTCAACCAGCATTTAAATAAAACCAGACAGCCAAGAATCTCCAAACATTTGAGAAAACCTACTAAAATGAAAGACAAAGAAAACAACAAGCAAAAAGCCCCCAAAACCAAAACACAAACAAACTCAGAAAAAATAGACATAATGTAGTGACCAGAAGAAAACATTAATAAAATTATCATTAATGTGGGATGAATTAGAAAAAAAGAGCAATGCCTTTAAAAATCAAAGAGAAAGGAGTAGCTAATCTAGAATTTCCCACTCAAACTATCAATCAAATGTAAAAGTAGAACAAAAACGTGTCAAGATATTGAAGTTCTCAAAAATTTATTGCACATGAACCCTCTCTGAGTTAGCAACTGTATATCTTCCAACAGTAGTAACAAAGGTAGGGGTTGGGGGAAGGAAAGAAATGTGAAGAGGAAAACAGCAGCGCTAACACAGTTAAAGACCAAAGATGGTAGTTGTGCATCAGGGTAGGGTTGGCCAATCTGATTGTAGGAGGATGGTGGGCTTATTTGGAATATCTTCAAATTGCAAATATAAGAGGAACGGATGATATCACCTGACTATTATAATATATTGGTAGGTAATTTACTGTTGTGTTAGAAATGAATTAGTGATAAGTCCATAGAAAAATAAATAAACAAATCAAATCATGGTAGTATAAACCCCAGAGTGGAAAAATGTTT
>NW_006979579.1:0-733 GCF_000164805.1 Carlito syrichta | reverse complement strand
GTAACAGTGCTGAGTGAAACCAACTCCTTTGCCATGAAAATCTCGCCCTGTGTGACTTGATTTTGTTTCCAGTGTAGAGCTAATCATGCTTTTGAGAGAAAACTCTCACAAACCTTCCTGCAGGTCCTAGGACTCTATGAGCTGTATTTGAAAAGTTCTGTTTTTAAAGAAGTTTGTGTCTCCCTCTCCCTCAAACTAATTCAAGGATGGGTCATTTCCAGTGCTGATGTCACCCTCCCGCCCTGCCCCACTCTTCCCCCCACTTTCATCTCCAAAGAAGTCCACCCTAAACAATCCTTTAGAAGGTTTTAGGGCAGGAAGCAAGGTGGATGCCTTCGTTAACTCTCAGTTATCTGCGTTCGGCCTCTCTTCTATCTCATCAAGCCCTGCTACAGCTAGACCTCTCTTTTCTCATTCTTTGCTTGAATAGGTGTTCTCATGTTGGGTCACCTTTGGGGACATTCCGTGATTTTCCTAGCTCTGTGCTCCCAAGCAAGCAATAGGAAACAAGCAAACACAACTAAACAACAACAACAAACCCTCTGTCTCTTTCAGTCCTAAATCCCGACAGATCCAAGCCACTGCTTTTCCAGACTCCAGCTTGTTTTCTCATTCAATCACAAAACTTGAGACCACAGCTGCTCCCTATTGGAATATAAGATATATGGGAGCACTGGCCATCTCCCAAAGTACTTGTGTTTTCATTTCCAAAGGAGAGGCTTAAAAGGCGTGT
>NW_006979578.1:37811-38887 GCF_000164805.1 Carlito syrichta | reverse complement strand
TCCTTCCACCTCAGCCTTCCAGGTAGCCGGAACTACAGGTGCGCGCTACCACGCCCGGCTAATTTTTGATTTATTGTAGAGATGAGGTCTCACCAAGTTGCCTGGCCGGGTCTCAAACCCACAGGCTCAGGCAATCCACTCGCTTTGGCTTCCCAAGTGCTGGGATTACAGACTGAACCACAGAGCCCGGCCAGCAATATATGTTTTAAAATTTCAACTCGACAGAAAAGCTTAAAGTATAACCCTCAACTTAAATGCACTAATTCACACATTGACAACTTGGCTTTTACACAGACATAATATTTGGTGGGGAGCAAACTATTTAAAAGATACAAACATCTTGACACTTGACCCCAAAATTCTTCAGCATTCATCTCCTAATGATGACATTGTTCTATGTAAACATAATACCATTGTCATCTCTAATAAACAAGAAGTCAGTATTACCTAATATAACAGTTGTTATTCAAAATTTTCTAATTGTCCAAAAATATCTTCTATAGTTTCTGGTTTTTAAAATCAGATCCAGTCAAGATTTACATATTACATTTTATTATATCTCTTTTATTTTATTCTTTTTTTTTTTTTTTTTTTTTGAGTTGGAATTCCACTCTGTTGCCCAGGCTAGAGTGCAGTGGCACCTCACAGCCACCCCAGCGTCAACCCGCTGGACTCAGGAGATCCTTCTGCCTCCTATGTAGCTGGAACTACAGGCGCAGGCTACCACACCCAGCTAATTTTTCAGTTTATTGTAGAGATAAGGTCTCACCAAGTTGCCCAGGCTGGTCTCAAATCCGTGGGGTCAGGCAGTCCTCTCACCTTGGCCTCCCAAAATGCTGAGATTACAGGCTTGAGCTCCTGCGCCTGGCCTGATACTAAATTTGATCACTGGTTAAGGTCAGGACAACCTTATCTCTCCATTGTAAGGGTAAATTTTTCCCTCTTTTTTTTTTTTTTTTTTTTTTAAATATGCCTTTTAATCTACTGGGGCTGAGAGACAAGAATGGTACTAGAGCAGTGTCTGGGATCGAAAAGTTAATCAAGTGGGATCCAGTCAAGCACTTGGGTCAGGGGAG
>NW_006979578.1:30439-37459 GCF_000164805.1 Carlito syrichta | reverse complement strand
AATTAATAAGCAATCTGTGGAGTAATTCTTTGAGGCTGTTATAATTCTGTGTTCCTGATAACCATTCACACCATATCCATGGATGATCCTTGCCTGAATTGTAATGCTGAGGGCTGCGCATTGGTGTTTTTCTAACTGCCATTCCTTCTATTTATTAACTGGCATTCTTTAAAATATGATAAATTTTTCTTATCTCTGTCTTTCTCACTCCCTCTTTCCTTCTCCCCCTTTTTTCTTTTTGGAGTAATATTAGAGACTCCTGATTTTTGTTTTTTAATTTAGTGTGCTATAAGCCATTGTCATCATTCTTTGTGGTACTCAGACTATCACCGTCCTGGCCAGGGGGAGTCCCTCCAGGCAATCCCTGTGTTCTTTGGATGGGACCTCAGTCATCTTTCATTACTTCCTTGCTGTCTAGCAAGAGAAGTTCCAGGCTCATGTTACACTTTTTCTGTAAAAGTCCTAGAATCATCCATTTCTCCAGGAAGCCTCAGTTTCTCTGAGAGGTGATGGTGACATTTAGAAGCCAAGATCTGTGACTAGGTGTGCTAATTGCTACTGGGTGTCATTTCCAGGCTCTTTGAGCAGAGCTAGGAGGTGATAGATACATGACTGGTTGATAGATATATTGAGAAAAATAGAGAGACCGTGACACCGAGATTATTCTAGGAAGTGGCACTTTATTACGCTGGCTAGCACAGCAGCCTCGATGGAACTGATGTGTCCAGACTGAGTGCCCCAGAACAGGTGACCTGGGGTCTTATACCCTCGTTTGGGTAAGGGAGGGGGTCGTGTTGAATGATTACTTACGTCCTTTGGAATCTTACAAGGTTGTATTCAGCAAAATCAGATTTCTTTCAAAGAACAAATGGTTTCCAGGAACTGCAGGCTTGTAAACCATCAACTTCAGAAGGGGGATTTTAGATAAGACTCTTTTCCATTTCCATGAAATAGCCAGTCTCTGGGCCATTTGGCCTTTCTTAAACAAAACCTGCCTGGTGCTGGGCGGGTCTTTAAAGTTGCAACCTGCCTTTCAAAAGGAAATGTTTTTTAACTGCTATCAACCCCTCCTTCTTGCCGCTGGACTAGTGGCAGCCCAGTTGAGGCCAACTGCTGATCTCAAATCAGCTACATGTGTTTTTGTGTTTACTCACTCAATCATACAAGAAATATATTTGAGCATTTGCCGCATCCCGCCACATCACTACTCAGTAGGTTTGTTGTTGCAATAACTGGCCTCCACTGATAGTGCAAAAGGGGTAAATTGCATGGGAAGTTGTTTCGTTATGGAAGTAATATTCATTATGGAAGTGGGCTGTGATGTAGGAAAAGAGGAAATTGCACAGAAAAGAGCCCATGCCTACCTAGGGCTCCATGAGTATACAGGCTGTTGGCTAGGACCTGTGGGTGCCAGGTTTAGCTTCCTGCTGAAGACCCCTGATTCCAGGTCTGGTTCTCTGAAGGGTGTCCAGACCGGAACTTCCCAGAGGCCATGACTCTGAAGTCAAGAATGCACAAGAAGCCCTGGGCAAGAGATTCATCTTCTCTGAGTCTGGTTTAGGTTGTCTCTGAAATAAAGATAATGTGATCTGTCCTGCCTGGGTCCTAGAGTTGTTGTAAGGATCTATATATAATATATTTATTTTTAAAAGTTGCTAGCCAGTCTCTTTAACACAGTATGAGAATATGCCTCCCGTAGCTCCGAGCATGTTGTAGGTGCTCAGGAAATGTTGATTCTCTGTCCCCTGGTCTTTTTGTAAGTCAGAATCAAATTGAGAAAGCAGATGTAAGAGCACATGAGAGGTAGGGTTGGGGGACAAATGACGGATCTTCTCCAGGGGCTACTGAATACCCAAAGAGAAGTGTCGTCATTCTGAGCAAAGACTTTGCAGTCAGACTGGCCTAGGCTTGAATCCTGGCTCTGCCTCTGCATTAAACAAATGACCTAACCTCTTTGAGCCTCAGCTTCTCTTTTATAAGGTGGAGGTAATGCTTTTGTTGAGGTAAAATTATGTATATTAAATGAGCTGCCGGGCTCAGTGGCTCAGCCTGTAATCCCACGCCTTTGGGAGGCTGAGGTGAGTGGATTGCCTGAGCCCACCGGTTCGAGACTCGCCTGGGCAACTTGGTGAGCCCTCATCTCTACAATAAATAAAAAATTAGTCGGGTGTGGTAGCGCGCGCCTGTAGTTCCAGCTACTTGGAAGGCTGAGGCGGAAGGATTGCTGGAGCCCAGCAGGTCGAGGCTGCAGTGGCCGGGAGCAGCCACTGCACTGCACTCCAGTCTGGGCGACAGAGTGAGACTCCAACTAAAAAAAAAGAAAAAAAAAAAAGAAAAGAAAATGAGCTAGCATACTGTATATGACGCACCTAGCACTGGTTTTGTTCCATGGTAAGAACTCATCAAACTGTTTCCCTCATGAGGCCTGGTGACCGTGAGTGTCAAAACTTATTTTTTAAGTAGGAATCTCTATGGCAGTGTCTGGGTTGTGTTTCATTATAGAACTTCTCTCAAAAATTTCAATTTTCTGGGGCTAGATGGAGTGGTTCACACCTGTAATCCCAGCACTTTGGAAGGCTGAAGCAAGAGGATTGCTTGAGGCTAGTAGTTCAACACCAACCAACCTAGACAACATTTTAGAGACCCTGTCTCTAAAAATATAAAAAATTAGCCAAGTATGGTGACATGCACCTGTAGTCCCAACTACTCAAGAGTATGAAGCAGAAGGATTACTTGAGACTAGGAGTTCAAGCTTCAGTGAACTACGATCATGCCTCTGCACTCTAGCCTGGGTGGCACAGTGAGACCCTGTCTCAAAAAAAAGTGTGTGTATATATATTTTTAAATTTTATATATATATATATATATATAATTTTATATATAATGGTGTTTACAGTAGTATTATAGGAGAGGAGAAAATGACTTCCCTATGTCCTTCTCAGTCCTTTGGCTGAGCTATGAATTAAATTGACATAAGACAGAGTAACAGAAGAAAAGCCATTTTAATGACGCCGTTTGCATGAGAGTCCTACAAATATGTGAGACTCAAAGAAGGGCCAGATGATTGAAGTTAATATAGCACCCTGAACTACAGAAAGGAATAAGGACTTGGGGCTTCTGGAGACAAATTGTGGGAGGGTGAGGAAAGGAGATGTGTGGTGAATAAAAGTTGCCTTGTCATGTACTTAAAAGTCTCTCAGGTGATGAAAGTTGTCTCAGAGCCACTTTTTCCTGGTACAGATAGTTTTACCAATGAACATTTTCTTTGTCAATGTAAATTTCCTCTACAAAGAGCAACTTTTCAAGTTTTCTGCAAAACTGCAACTGTGTCTGCAGTTTCTCAAAATGACCCGCTCAAAATCATCAATATGCCAAAGACGATATTTTGAGGTGGTGTATCCTGATCTCCTGTCATATTTTGGGGTGGGAGTCCTGAGCCCCAACAGTATCTGTCTCACAGCGTGGTTGTGAAGGCATTGAGGTAATACAGTGGAAAGCATTTCGCACAACAATATCATTTCTGTGTGCCTTTCTATATATTTCTATTAAAATAAATAAAATGTTCCTCAGTGATGTGAAGCCTCTCACATTGTAAGAGCAGGAGGTGAGTGATCAGCAGTGGTAGCCGTTTTATTGCCCAGCAAATTGCAGAAAAGTCTGCTTCAGAGACTCTCTTTTTGAAGCTCTTACATCCTTTTGTTGCTGTTACAACTCTCAGCAGGCTGTGGGAAGAGAATGAGCTCTCTGATCACTGGCCAGGTGTCCGGGGCAAGTCGTCAGTCTTTCTGGGTCCATTTCCTCATCTGCCAAACAGGGGAGAATGATGCCGACTTTGTAGGATTGTTGTAAGAATTAAAAAGGCCAATGAATGTAAAGGTCTTGGATATAGTAAAAAGCTCAGTAAATATTTGTTTCCTCCCTCAGCCTACAAGAAAAACAAAAAACAAAATTTTCTTTACTCTCACACCAACAATTCATCCTTGACGGTGTCTACCTGGAGTTAGCACAGACTCCACAGGTTAAGGGCCTAGTCCCACAAAACTGTTCCCCACACCAGATGTCACTTGCAAGTCTAGGTTGTCATCTGTGCTTCTGACTGACTGGTTATGAATCAGAGGTTTTCATGACCCCCTCTTCAGGTTTAATAATTTGCCAGAACGACTCACAGAACTCAGAAAAACAGTTGACTTACTAGATAACTGGTTTATTATGAAAGAATCAACTCAGGAACAGCCAGATGGAAAAAATGCATAGGGCAAGAGATATAAGAAGGGGCCAGCACTTCCATGTGTTCACCATCTTGGAAACTCCTGGAGCCCTGTCATTGTGGGAATTTTGGAGACTTTGTTATGTAGACCTGTATGATTAAACCATTGGCCATTGGTGATTAAGTCAATCTCTAGTCCCTCTCCCTGGAGGTGAGAGGTGGGTGGGAGCAGAAGTTCCAACCCTCTAATCACATGGCTGGTTCCTCTGACAACCAGCCCATTCTTAGGGGCTTTCCAAAAGTTGTGTCATTAAGGTAAACTCAGGTATGGTTGAAAGGAGCTTGTTATGAATAACAAAAGATGCTCCTTTCATCTGTACATCAGGAACTAGGGGCAAAACTAATTATAACAGAAGAAGTTCCAATGACTCTTATCACTTAGGAAATTTCAAGGGTTTTAGGAGCCCTGGCCAAGAGTGGGGCCAAAGACCAATATGTCTATTTCTTATTATATCACAGTATCACACAGCCTCTCTGCTACCCCTCCCCCAAGTATCACGAGCACCTACTATGTGCTTGGCAGCAGATATGCCAATGTAAGACATGCAATTGCTCTCAAAGAACTTAAACTAGGCATTGATTTTCAAGAAAAAATTATATCACAACTCACAGTATGAAGATATACTTTATATTGTGATCTAGTAAATATACACACAACTGAAACAAAAGTTTCACAATAATATATATGACTAATCACAACCCACTCACTATTGATTTCATGACTTACTAATAGGTCACAGCTGTCATTTTTTTTTTCAGTTTATGAAGTTATAATGTACAAACAGTGAAACTCATGCTTCTTAGACATACAGTTATATGAGTTTTGATAACCTTTATACAAACATTGAACCACCATCACATTGTTGATGGAAAAAAACCAAACTCTGTAAAATATTTGAATAAGTTTATTCTGAGACAAATGTGACTAACCCAGGCCCATGGCACATTCCCAAGAGGTCCTAAGAACACGTGCCTGAGGTGGTTGAATGCATGTGGTTGGTTATATACATCTTAGGGAGATAGACATTACACACAAAAAAAATCAGTACATGTTAGGTTTACATTGGGCCCAGAAAGGCAGGACATCTCAAAGTGGGGGATGGAGGTGGGTTATAGGTCATATATAGGTCATAGGTAGATTCCAAGATTTTCTGACTGGCAGTTGGTAGACAGAGGTAAACTCTGTCTAAAGATGTGAAAATCAGCTGGGCTCGGTGGCTCAGCCTGTAATCCCATGCTTTGGGAGGCTGAGGTAAGTGGATTGCCTAAGCTCGCAGGTTCGAGACCCGCCTGGGCAAATTGGTGAGCCCTCATCTCTACAATAAATCAAAAAAATTAGCCAGGCATGGTAGTGCGTGCCTGTAGTTCCAGCTACTTGGAAGGCTGAGGCAGAAGGATCACCGGAGCCCAGCAGGTCGAGGCTGCGGTGGCCAGGAGCGGCCACTGCACTCCAGTCTGGGCGACAGAGTGAGACTCCAACTCAAAAAATAAACAAAGATGTGAAAATTGGTATAAGAAATGCTTAAGGGGAATTGGGCAGCGGTGGGGGGGGTACACAATATCAAGAAGGATATCTGATCTCAAACCAGGCAAAGTGGGGACCAAAGAGAGGCCCAAACTTTACCTGTATGATGACCACTTGTATACCTAATCCTAAATTGTACCCCACATCTTTAAAATTAAATATATTTTTAAAAGATAAGGGGAATTGTGGAAGCCAAGGCTGTTTTTATGTAGCTGAAGCCTCTAAGTAGCAAGCTTCAGAGAGAGTAGATGGTATATATCTTAAAAGGTGTTCTCTACAGATTCAAATTTCCCCAAGAAACAACTTTGCAAGGTCACTTCAAAATCTGTCAGAGAAACATAGTTTGGGGTGAAATATTTTTTACTTCCTTCTTTATCTGTATGTGATCTCATGCCAAAGTCAGGTTAGAAAGTAAGCCACATTATATAGGGTTAATTTTTTTAAAAAAACTCTGATGAGACTTGATGGTTTGTAGAGCATGACTCTTCAGGTCCCTTAGGAATTTGGGCAAGAGAGGGGAAAAAAGGTCAGAGTTTAGTCTTCAACATCAGATTAGAGAATATTTCCATCACTTCAGAATATTGCCTTGTGCCTCTTTGTAGCCAATCTTCTTTCCAGCCTAGTCCCTGAAAAATCAATCTGATTTCTGCCTCTGTAGTTCTGCCTTTTACAGAATGTTATACAAAATAGAATCATGTACTGTGTAACCTTCTGAGGCTGGCTTCTTTCACTTAACATAATGCTTTGACATTCATCTATGTGGTGGTTATATTTGAGTAGTTAGTTCCTTTATAATGCTGAGTCATATTCCATTGTATGGATATACCGCTATTTGTTTATTTACAGTTTAGTTGTTTCTGGGTTTGTGCAATTGTGAGTTAAGCTGCTATTGCAGGTTTTTGTGTGGCCAGGTGTCTCCATTTCTCTGGGATGAATATCTAAGAGTGTGTTGATGAAAAGTCAAACTGTAAAATATTTAAAGAGATTTATTTTGAGCCAAATTTGAGTAACTGTGGCCCGTGGTACAACCTCAAGAGGTCCTGAGAACATGAGCCCAAAGTGATTGTGTTACTTGGTTTTATACATTTTAGGGAGACAGAAGTTTCAGGCAAAGATATAAATAAATATCTGTAAGGTATATTCTGGTCTGGCATATAAAAGTAGGACATCTCAGCCGGGCTCAGTGGCTCAGCCTGTCATCCCGCGCCTTTGGGAGGCTGAGGTGAGT
>NW_006979578.1:6231-30326 GCF_000164805.1 Carlito syrichta | reverse complement strand
AATTCAAAAAATCAGCTGGGCGTGGTAGCGCATGCCTGTAATTCCGGCTACTCGGAAGGCTGAGGCGGAAGGATCGCCGGAGCCCAGCAGGTCGAGGCTGCGGTGGCCGGGAGCGGCCGCTGCCCTCCAGTCTGGGTGACAGAGTGAGACTCCAACTCAAAAAAAAAAAAAAAAAGTCAAAGACTCAAAAAAAAAAAAGTAGAAAAAATGCTTAAGTTAAGATAGAGGGCTTGTGAAAGCCAAGGTTCTTGTTATATAGATGAAGCCTCTAAGTAGTTGGTTTCAGAGAGAATAGATGATAAATGTCTCTTTTTGGGCCTAAAAAGGTGTCAGACTTTTAGTTAAATCTCTGCTGGATCTGGATAGATCTAGGGAAGGAGATTCTCTACAGATGGAAATTTCCTCAAGAGACTGCTTTATAGGGCCACTCCAAAATATGTCAAATATATTTTGGGGTATAATATATTTATTTCCTTTAGGGCCTGCTGTCTGTCATGTGGTGCTATACCAGAGTCAGGTTGAAATTTGGGATCTTACTGCCACAGCGTCTGTTTTGTCAGTTTTATGAGCTCTATTTTCATGTTAATGCTAGTCAGTTGTGCCTAAACTCTATAAGGGAAGGGCTATAATGAGGCGTATCCAACCTCCTTTCTCTCCATGATCTAAAATTTGGTTTTCCAGGGGTCCCTTGGCTCAGAGAGGGTCTGTTCAGTCAGGGAAATTGGAATTTTATTTTTGGTTTGCAAGTGGGATCACTGGGTCATGTGGTAATTGTATGCCAAACTATTTTCCAACGTGGTTATACCATTTTGCACTCTTACCAGCAATGTGTGAGCGTTTCCATTGCTATTTGCTCACCAGCATTTGGTATTGTCAGATTTTTATATGAGTCACTTTAATACATATATAATAGTATGTAATTGTGGTTTCAATTTTTATACCTTAATGACTAATGATTTTGAGCATCTTTTCATGGGATTGCCAGTTGTCTGTAGATCTTTGGTGGCATATTTGTAACCTCTTTTGCCCGTTTTGTTTTTTTTTTAGATTAGAAAATATAGTTTATTTAGGAAGTAAATTAGAGAGAAAGTGAGAGAAGATTCACCTCCCCAAGGTAGGGGAAGGGACCAAAACTCTTTTGCTCATTTTTTATGAGTTGTTTTCTTACTAGGTTTTGAGAATTCTTTAGATTCTATATATTCTCTGTATATATATTCTGGTAACAATCCTTTATCAGATAGGTGTTTGCAAATATTTTCTCCTAGTCTGTGTCTTATTCCTTCATTTTTTTTAACAATGTCTTTTGAAGCGCATTTTTTTTCATTTGGATGAAGTCTAGTTTATTAATTTTTTAATGGTTCTTCCCTTTTGGGTCCTATCTGAGAAATCTTTGCCTAACCCAAGTCACAATGATTTTCTCCTAGAAGTGTTATAGTTTTAGACTTAACATTTAGGTCTATGCTCCATTTTGAGTTGATTTTTCATATATGATGCAAGAGATGGATCAAGGTTCTTATTTTTTCCCATACGGATGTTCAGTGCTTTGCATTTTGATGCAGCCAGGGAGAAGGGCCTTGTGCAAAGCAGATCTGCATGATGGAATGGTAAGCGCTGCCAGAGAGGATTGTGCAAGGTAAGGTAAGAGGAGAGGTGTTAGCCTAGTGGAGATTTGGGGACAACCTTATAAAGGGGATGACTTACAGTCTGGGCCCGAAAGGTGGACAGTAGAGAAAGCGGAGAACATAGACAAGGCTGGTGTAGGGAGGGCAAAGGCAGGGCAGGTGACAGCGGGACAAAGACTCAGTGGCATCTGGAGTGCCAGAGCCTGCAGTGTGTGGAGGGCAGAGTTAGAGGAGAGAGGTGAAGAGCAAGGTGGTTGGGGCAGGGAGTAGTGCTTCATGAAGGTCAGTCTGCAGACCACAATGGAATGTGGACAGAAGGCAAGGAGCCAAGTGAGGCTGTGGGGTGTAGACCGAGCGGAGATGAGGCCTGAGTCTTGGAGTAGCTATGGGGATGGATTCAGGAGACAGTGAAGCCAGACTATATGGCTGAGGAGTCAGGGCTGCCTCCTTGGTCTTGGACCCAAGCAATTGGGTGGCTGAGAAGAGTTCACAGCAGAGTTAGGGGCAGAGGAATTTTGTTAGGCTTCTGATACCTGTGGAATATCCAGAGGAAGTGGCCAGGAGGCAGCTGGGAACACATGGAGGACTAAACCTCAGTGGCATCAGTTCATCACTCCCTGACTACAAACCCTCCACCACACTCAGGAAGCTCCTCCATGCCCCTCCCCCTCAGGTTCCAGTTCCCACCTATCCTGTTTTGGGACATTGTGCCTTTCACAGCAGGGCCTGTGGATTTGTGATGATGGCCCTGTAACTAGAAAATAGAAACTTTCAGGACAGAGCTCTTGACTTGGGGGGTAGTAGTGTTCTTCCCCTAGACTAGGGGAATAGGAGACCTGCCTGCTTGCTGGCCTCTGCCCCTGACTGACCGCCTGGTGACTGTGCTGCTCTCCTCAGACAAATAGGCAGGGGCCATGATGTCATGGCGGGGCAGGAAGGCAGATGCTCTGCTGCTCTTGCAAGCGGAGAGGTAGGAGTTTGGGCACCTACCCAGGGATCTGGGAAATGCCCTGTGGCTACTGAGCTCCCTGCCCCCAACTCTCTGAGCACTTCAGCCCCAATGCCTGGAGGAGATTCTGTGGCCCAAGGAGCTGTCAGGAAAGACAGCCCAGCCTCCCCTGCTCTTTCCATGGAGTAGAGCCACTTCCCAGAGCCTGGGCCTGAAACCCAATCAATGTGGCGGGTGGTGGGGGGAGGCAGGGCTTGTTTGTTTGTTTCAAGGACAAAGAGAGACTGAAAACTGGAACACACACATTACTATCTAGAATGAAAAGGAGTTGGAGGAGACTAGAGTCCTGGGAAGAGGGATACAGGGAGGAAAAGTATTCTGGAATGAGTGAGTAACCTACTCCTGAGTTCAGCTCCTGCCTGGGCCCTCTGGAGAGAATGTTGGCCAGATGCAGCCCTGCACCTCAGCACCCCCCAGCTGCTGCTTCCCCAGCTGGACTCCCCGCCAGCAGCCACCCCTCCCAGCTGCACACCCAGCCTGCTGTCTCGCAGCCCACCTGACAATTTTGTGACTTCATCACCGGCTCGCTTCTGTTCAGGTGCTCCATATGCTTCATGCTTTTCTGCAGTATCAAAGTGCCCTTCAGACTGGGGAGGAATCACAAAGGGACCCCTCCCCCCAGAGAGTTGAGAAGGGCAGCTATCATCTCCCACACCAGCATGGCCCCCACCCCCTGGAGAAAGGGGGGGGTCTCGGTGCATTCAGCCTCTTCAGAAGGCAGACAGGTTGAGAAGTGCTCACCACCCCTGTTGGGTGTCTTTGGGGAAGTGCACCTGCTCGGACCTTTGTTTCCCCATCTAGACAGTGAACATACTTGGCAGGATGTTTTTGCTGTGTCAGGATTCATTCCTGGCCTGCTCCTGCTCTTGTCATCTGTCTTGTCACTGCACCTTCACTGTCTCTTGTCTCCCCACAAGCCCGGGCTCTTCTTGAGGGCAGCACTGGGCCGAGGTCTCTTCGAGTCCTCACCTGCCAGGTCAAGAAAAGAATGCTGAATCCATTCTACAGGTTGGCTCTTGGGAAAGCATCATGTTGGGAGCTGAGAGGGTAGATCCCTGCTTTCCAGAACCTTCATTGAAGGAGACTCACCAGCCACAGACGCTGATGGCTGGGAGATCAGGGGGTGCTTGGTTAAGGAGGGGGTCAGGTACCCTCAGGAGGATGATCTGGGCAGAATCCCACATTTTCACTAACCTTGCAGCCAGTTTCAGAGAAGCTTGGAGTGTTATCGTGACAGGAAAGGACAGGCCACCAGGAACCAAGAGCGTCTTCATGGGAAGGCAAGTTGGCGTAGGAACAGTGAGTCTAGAAAGGATTGTCATTTAGAGTCCCAAGGTCTCAGTGACCTATTGTGGGCCTGGTAGACAGATGGAAATGGAACTAATCACAGCCATTCACTGTAAATTATCTGAGAGAGAAAAGTAATTAAATTCAGAGGCAGCACCGGTACAGTAGGAGGAGCGCTGGGTCTGGAGTCATACGTTGCAGAACATTCGTTAAGTACTTAGAGCATACTGATCTCTGGCTTGTAAGCATTTACATATTGTTCTTTCATATAAAGGGACCTGAGTTAGAATCCTGGCAAGGCATTTCACCTCTCTGAGCATGAGGAGCAATTCATCTGCACCACAGGGATGGATGATGGTATTGTCTATCAAAAGATGATACAACTATTATGTAGGCTAGCAGATGTAAAAACACGTAGCGTTGCTGTCAGTCCAGGCACATTTTCCCTTCTTCCTTTATTTTATTTATGTATTTATTTTTGAGTAGGAGTCTCACTCTGTCGCCCAGACTGGAGTGCAGTGGCCGCTCCCGGCCACCGCAGCCTCCACCTGCTGGGCTCTGGCGATCCTTCCGCCTCAGCCTTCCAAGTAGCTGGAACTACAGGCGTGCCCTACCATGCCCGGCTGATTTTTTGATTTAGTGTAGAGATGAGGTCTCGCCAAGTTGCCCAGATGGGTCTTGAACCCCCGGGCTCAGGCAATCCACTCACCTCAGCCTCCCAAAGGCGTGGGATTACAGGCTGAGCCACCGAGCCCGGCTCCCTTCTTCCTTTCGACCAGTGGTTCTCTATTGTAACTGAACATTTAGAATCACTAAGGGAACTCTTTAAAACAGACCACTGCTGGGGCAATGTTCCAGACCCAGGCTTTGAGGTTTTTTTTTTTCCTTTTGCTCCTCCTCCTTTTTAAAAAACTCCCTGGTGAATCTAATATGCTTTACACAATGCAGCAATTATCAGCCATTCATCAAGTATTAATTTGTTTCAACCCCAAGGAGTGTATGCTTGATCTACATAAGAAGTTAAAAACTGCCTACCCAGATATAGTGGAATAACAGTCCTTTCTCCCCTGTCTCTCTCTCTAGGACTACTTCTTGGCATCCAAGCCTCCTGCCATGTCTGACCCCATCACACTGAACGTTGGGGGGAAGCTCTACACAACCTCACTGGCAACCCTGACCAGCTTCCCTGACTCCATGCTGGGCGCCATGTTCAGTGGGAAGATGCCCACCAAGAGGGACAGCCAGGGCAACTGCTTCATCGACCGTGACGGGAAAGTGTTCCGCTACATCCTCAATTTCCTGCGGACCTCCCACCTGGACCTGCCTGAGGACTTCCAGGAAATGGGCCTGCTCCGCAGGGAAGCCGACTTCTATCAGGTGCAGCCCCTGATTGAGGCCCTGCAGGAGAAGGAGGTGGAGCTCTCCAAGGCAGAGAAGAACGCCATGCTCAACATCACACTGAACCAGCATGTGCAGACAGTCCACTTCACCGTGCGTGAGGCACCCCAGATCTACAGCCTGTCGTCCTCCAGCATGGAGGTCTTCAATGCCAACATCTTCAGCACCTCTTGCCTCTTCCTCAAGCTCCTTGGCTCCAAGCTCTTCTATTGCTCCAATGGCAACCTCTCCTCCATCACCAGCCACTTGCAGGACCCCAACCACCTGACCCTGGACTGGGTGGCCAATGTGGAGGGCCTGCCGGAGGAGGAGTACACCAAGCAAAACCTCAAGAGGCTCTGGGTGGTGCCCGCCAACAAGCAAATCAACAGCTTCCAGGTCTTCGTGGAGGAGGTCCTGAAAATCGCGCTGAGTGATGGCTTCTGCATCGATTCTTCTCACCCACACGCTCTGGATTTTATGAACAATAAGATTATTCGATTAATACGGTACAGGTAGGAGGACCCCAGCAGCACTGGGGAGGGGAGTCCCAAGAAGCTCATGTCAGCCAGTCTTGAGAGTGTCTCGCCAGTGGTATGAGGCGGGGACTATACTAATCTGTATTAATTGTGTAGCAGGACTTGATTCCTCGTGTGATGAAGTCCACCCTTTGGAATCCACATGTCCTCTGATCAGAACCACCTTTTTCTTGCCATTTTGAGCTGGAGCTAGGCAGTTTATTATGACAAGTGAAGTGTTGGCTGATGTGTATTCAGGGAGGCCGCAGGAGGGCTTTCTGGTTGGGACAGAGGAGCAGCAGTCTTCTCATGGACTCTGTCCCTCTTTGTCCCACTAGCCAGTGCCCCAGTTACCCATCTGTAAAAGGCCTGGCAGAGGGGAGCATGGGGGAGAGAACACGACGCTTCCTCCAGTCTCCAGGACATAAAGTGCCCAGCAGTTCCCATCATTCCTGCTCTTCCCTCCGTAGGAGGCCTCCGGGACTGTGGATGTGTTTGCCCAGGGGTGGCCGTGTTGGGCTGGCTTGGAGAGCAGTGTGTTCTCAGAGCTCTGTTTGTGTGCCCCACTGGGGAAAGAGCTGAGCTGTGGCATGGTCTGGAGGAGTGTGCATCCAGGCAAGGCTTAGAAGGCAGGAATACCCCTTGTGACGGGGCCGAATCTAGGGATCTCTGGCTTCAGAAATGGGCTGCTGTCCCTGCGAAGATGCGGAAGTATCTGGAGCCAGTGTCATGAAAGGTACTTTCATGAAAGTCGGAGTCCAGCCGACTGCCTGACTTTTGTAATCCTTTTCCCCCAGATTTGAGGGATCATTGAAATGGTCATTTTAAACAAATATATTATGGATTCTCAGGGTTGAAAAATAATTCAATGATTGCTCAGTCCTCCCCCACCCTCAGCACAGCCCAGTGCATTTGGGATGAATGCCTCTCCCCGAATACCTCCAAGTGACTACCTTCGCCTGCTTGCTTACCTCTGCTAATAGGAAGCTCACTTCCTGCCATGGCTGGATGGTGCTGGCTGTTAGAAAGTTCTTTCTTATGTTGAGCCAAAATCTGTCCTGCCACTTCTGTGTGCTGGTTCGTGGTTACAGACCTTCCTTCACTTTCAAAATAGTCACTTTGCGAGGCCAGAAGCTTCTTCTGAAAATATTTTTATTACTCAGAATTCAGATTCTCCTTTGGGATCAGTCTTCACAGTCAAGGTCAATTCTTGTCCATCCTGTACAAGTCAGTCCCTTTTGTTGCAGCTTTGCCTTGATGTGACCCCCACTTCACCCAACTTCCCCACCAGCCATGGCCCCACATCTCTTCTGGCCATTTTCTGTTGGAAGATGAGGATTCACTGCCCCTGAGGAAATCAGAGAAAAGAGGAGGGGTTTCTGAGGACAGTGTGCATCAAGCGGCCTTGGGGTGGTCTGAACCATAACACTGCCCTTGGAGTGAGTGTCCAGCCCCTGAGAACCTGCCCTCAAGGAAGCGGCCTTCCCTGGAATACCGCATCTGGTCCCAACTAGCCCCTGGGTCTCCTTGGGGTGTTGTCCAGGGCAACTCTAAGCCACTACTTCCCATTGGGTGGTGAGCCAATCAGGCCTCAAAACTGCACATTATGATTCATCCCTGAAGTGAGTATGGTCTTGGGAGTCCCAAAGTCTTCCCCACTGGGCAGGGGCCCTCAGACAAACGTACCCATGGGAGGTGGACCAAGGAAGGCGCTTTTCTTAGTCACTCCCTGTGAGAGGAGCTTGTACACTGGGCCGTGGGCAAGGCTGGGTCCTTTGGGCAATAAAGGCCCTTTCCTCCTACAGTGGGACCTGGGAGTCTCAGTGACAACTGTCCCAGGCCACCAGCCTAACAGTACCTGGGAAAGCTCACCAGGAGAAACTTTTTTTTTTTTTTTTTTTTGAGTCAGAGTCTCACTCTGTATCCCAGGCTGGAGTGCAATGGCATGCTCAAGGCCACCGCAGCCTCGACCTGCTGGGCTCAGGTGTTCCTTCCACCTCAGCCTTCCAAGTAGCTGTAATCACAGGTACGCACCACTATACCCGGCTAATTTTTTGATTTATTGTAGAGACAAAGTCTCGCCAAGTTGTCCAGGCTAGTTCAATTCCCTGAGCTCAAGCAATCCTCTCACCTCCGCCTCCCAAAGTGCTGGGATTACAGGCATGAGCCACTGCTCCCAGCACACAAAACAATTTGAGGAAGAAATAAGTCACCACTGCCCTTTTTCTCTCCATAAAACTCTTTCTTCATCTTTTCGGTGCTTCCTAATTCAAGCAGCTTGACTTTAGAGAAATTACAGAACCTGTGAAGCCACTAACGTGCTGTGTGACTAAGCAAGTCACTCACCTCACTGAGCCACTTCTGTTTCTTCATCTGTGAAATGGGCATAACAGTAATGTGTAACCCTACCTACCTCACAGGGCTGTTGTGAGGATCAAATGAAATCACATCTGTGAGAATACAGCATAAATGATAAATGATTGTCACTATTTTATGACTGCTTAGAAAGGGTGGGGGAAACACTGGTCTTAAGTCAGACTGACTCGGTTTTGAATCCTGGCTCCATCACTCTGTGACTGTGGACAGATCATGGAGCCTCTCTGATTTGTTTCCTAATTGGGTAACAAACCCCACCTCCCAGGGTCAGGCATCTTAAATTAGTGTATGTGAAAAATTCCTGGTTGCACCTGGCACACAGGAGCCTAATTAATGCTTGCTCCTTCAGGCTGATGTGTGGGAGTCGAGGGGTCCCAGGAAAGTACAGTCAAACAAACCCTTACAGGCACTCGGTGTGCGGGCCCTGAGGATGGAACAGTCACCTATAAATTGGAAAAACTTAGAACTTCACACAAGGGCTTCAAGACTGAGAGGAAGAGAACGCAGTTCTCAGTAGGGCTTTGTGGAAGGCCGAGCTGGACCATGAGGGCAGACAGTGGATTTCGACGGGATAAGCAAAGCAGGCACTGTGGGGATAGGGAGCAGCAAGACAGAGAGCTGGCAGTCAGGCGGGGATGGTGGCCAGGGAGGGATGTGCATTCACACACAACCGCAGCACAAGGGGAGCAACAGGTGTGTGTCCAGCACCCTCTTCTTGTGCCAACATCTCACTTAGGTGAGCTCAGCTGTTGGCTTAGCAAAAATGTGAGAGACAACAGACACAAAGCGCCATCCCAGGGGAAGAGTGAGTCAGAGAGCATGACCTGGGAGGCAGGAATGTGCCCCAGTGAGCCCCTCACTGCCTTGGGCGAGACACAGTGGGGATCTCGCCCAGACTCAGTTTAGCCTTTTATATCTCCCAGCTCATGGGGCGATACCAGGCACACCTTATTTATCAGCTCTCTGTGCCTGCCCTGGGTGTGGCCCCACACATGCAGAGGGACTGTCAGAATGGGTACTTGAGGGAACCCTAAGGTACCTTGGTATGACCACGTCGTGAGGCCCGTCACCACATAGGTTTCTTGCATGTTGAGGGCCAGCAGCAGTCGCCACCTCAGCCACCAGTCTGTGACCACACACTCTCAGGACCTCCAAAAGCCCTCTGCCCTTTTATGAAGGGCCAAGCCTCACGACACTGGTCTGCCTTTGGGCCAGAACTTCCTGGGCAGGAGTGGCCAGGGTATCCCCCACCCCTTGCCCACACCTCAAGACTTTGCAACTCAGGGTACAGCCTCTCTGAGTTTGTTGTAAACTGCTGTGCAACCTAAATTACATAGCATGTGTGTAGTTATCCATTTATTCACCCCAAACTTGCAGCTCCCTTCTACAAATTGCTCCTAAAACAACCTGTTGTGAATGGGGGCTTAGCCAAGGTCAGCCTTGGGCCAATCTCTTGGGTCACGTGGCCAGAGCACCAGCCCATCCCTTTCCTGAATTGCAGTCTCTGCACACTGGCTGCCTGTGTCCCAGGGGGCTCAGGGCTGATGGGAGCAGCTGGCAGGGCAATGAAGCCCTCGATCATCTCCTGGAGCAAAACCTTGATACGAGACCCATCAAAGGGTTCTGGCTCTGGCAGCTGCATCTGTCCAGACAGCCTGGTGACCTCAGTCTCCTTCAAAACCTTTGGGACAGCGTGGCACCAGCAGAGCTGTGGAACAGTCTGGTGAGATACTTGTCCCTGTCTCTGGCACAGGGACCAAAGGGGTCCCTGAGGAGAAAGGTCGGCTTGCTAAGCAACACATAGCACCAGGACCCCACAAGGAGGACAAAACAGGCTTTGAGGGGGTATAGCCCGGCTCCGGCTCCACCTCTCACGGGCAGGAAGTACATGCTCAGCCTTGTGTACCTGACCTTCTCCGCCCCCTGTTCTAGTCCCATTCCCACCAGCTTCCCTGCCACCACCTCCATCCCCCAATATACAGAGCATTCCAAAGCCTTTGTCAACACATCCCAGCTAGCTGGCAGGCCTAGAGTGTTCTCTCCTGCTCTCTCCCTTATGCCAGGTCCCTCCCCAAAGCCCAGGCTCCCCTGAAGAGTTGGGCAGAGGCCCAGCTGAGCCACATTTGAAGTCCTCTGAGGACTTCCCTCCTCGGGGCCCCCTTTGGTCTGTGTGCCCGAGACGAGTGTGTCTCCAGACTGTTTCCACAGCTCTACCGGTGCCACGCTGTCCCAAAGCTAAAGAACAAAGGTCAGTGTGTTATGACATGGGTACTTCCCTCCCCACCCTCAATTAGTTCACTTTATTACAAATCCTGTATTGGATTTGCTTAGCCAACACCCTCCTGTTAGGCACCTTGTAAGTTGCCAAACTCCTTCACATTCATAGTTCCCTTTCATGGGACCAGAGAAGCTGTCTTGCTGTTCCACGCTTGTCTGGGCTGCCTTGTACTATGTTGTCTTCATAGCAAACGCCTGCTCATCCTTCCACACGTGGTGTTAGCCTTGGCTCCTTGGCTCCCCCAAATCGAGTCAGTCTCAACCCTCTATGCCACCTGTACCTGGTGAAGACTTTTATCACCATACTTTCAGTCGTTCACAGGCCGTGCTGAACTGTGAAAAATCCTGACTTGTGATGTTGGCCAATTTCCATGGTGTAAACACTGTCACTATGGTCGATTTCAAGCCACCAGTGTGATGTCACTGACAAGCCGGAGGAGAGGCACAGAGAGGGCTCCAGAGAACCAGAGTGAGCCAGCTCCGGCACCCACTGTCTTTCTCGCTGTGCTACATGCTGGTTGGGCAGGGGCCCTCTTGTTCTCTGTCACCAGTGCTTAGTACACAGAAGGCGCTCAATACATGTTTGAGGGACTTCTGCCACCTGTGGAGTAAGATTTTTTTTAAAATCTCTATAATGTTTCTCTCGCTCAAACTCCTCCTTGCTCAAACTAAAGTAGGTTGAAGAGAGCACAGATTCGGAAGTCAGCCTGCCTGGAATCAAAGCCCAGTTTTGCCACTTCATGGCAGTGTGACCTTGGGCAAGATACTTTACCTCTCTGTTTCCCTTGTAAAGTGTAGCTAATAGTACCCATGTCATAAGGATGTTGTCAGAGTTTGATGATATACTTCATCTGAAGCTTTTTGAACAGTGCCTGGAGTGTAGTATTAAGACCAAGTGTTGGTATTTATTATTACAACGATTAGTATGATGGTTTTCTGTCCTCGTCTGTCATTGCTGTCCTGCTGGCCCACTCCCTCAGTATCTCCTACACAGTCCATGTGGACTTCCATCTCCTGACCTTTACCCAAGCCATTCCCCCTCCTCCCCAGTGACCCGCAACCTGTCCATCCACAGTGGACACCCTTCTCACCCTCCACTCGCCCTCTCAGGGGGCCTTTCCTCCTCTGGTCTTCCACTGTCCTCTGGTTGGCATCTCCTTGGGTCTGAGAAACAGATCTCGTCACGTGCTCTGTTTATAGACTGAATGCTTGTGTCTCCCTAAAATTCCTATGTCCAAATCTAACCCCCAGTGGGGTGATATTTGGAGGGGTGGCCTGTGGGAGGTGGTTAGGTCATGAGGGAAGAACCATAAAAGGGACCCCAGAGGGCTTGCCTTTTTCACCATGTGAAGACACAGCCATTTATGATCCAGAAAACAAGCCCTCACTAGACACCGCATCTGCCTGTGAAGACTTCCCAGCCTCCAGAATGGTGAGAAATAAATTTCTGCCACCCAGTTTATGGCATTTTGTTATAGCAGCTTGAATGTGGACTAAGGCATTCACCAACTCTGTTGAGCGCCTTCCAAGTGCCAGGCCCAGGGCTGGGCTCTGGGAAATCAAAGATAAACCCTGCACATTCCTCACTGGGTAGTCTGGTGGAAGAGAGACAAGTAAGCAAATTCCAATATGGTGGCCAGTGTCAAGGTGGAAGTCTGCTCCAGGTAGAGTGGACCACAAAGACAGTATGTCCAGCTTTAGCAATAGGCCCTGAGTGTGCATAACGCTTTACAGTTTACAAAGCACTTCCTTTTTTTTTTGAGTTGGAGTCTTACTCCATTGCCTAGACTGGAGTGCAGTGGCCGCTCCCAGCCACCGCAGCCTCAACCTGCTGGGCTCCGGCGATCCTTCCACCTCAGCCTTCCAAGTAGCTGAAGCTACAGGTGCGCGCTACTGTGCCCGGCTAATTTTTAAAAATTTATTGTAGAGATGAGGTCTCGCCAAGTTGTCCAGGCAGGTCTCGAAACCCCGGGCTCAGGCAATCCACTCACCTTAGCCTCCCAAGGCACGGGATGACAGGCTGATCCACCGAGCCCGGCTAGCACTTCCTTTCTTATTTAATCCTCACAACAGAGCTCTAAGAAAAGCAGCACAGGAGGTAGTTTTTTTTCATAGATGGGAAACTGAGGTTCGGGGAGGTGAAATGACTCGTCTATGGTCACACTATGTGTAAGCACAGTGGTGGCACTTAGTAAGCCCAGGCTAATATTAAATTGAATTAAATGATATTAGGTGAATTAAGTGGCAAAGTTGAAGCAATAGCTCAGTCTGAGTCCTCCTTCAGGATTATTCACACTCAACTGTGAGGCCAAGGACAGAACCAGGCTTCCAAGTGCCAGGACTCTGATCAATGTACCACTGACATTCCATGGGACCTTGAGCAAATCAGTTCACTGTCCTTGGCCTGAGAGCTTCCTCAGCGAAATGCAGCAAGGTAGAGCTGGATGGAAGTATGATCTTCCGACCCATGGAGATTTGTAGAGACCAGAATATCCCTTGACAGGGCAGTCATGGGGCTTCAGGCTGTGGCCTGGCCTCCAGTGTCCTCTCCCACCCTTTCATCCTGCGACATGAACCTGTGAACAAAGGGTTCAGTGATGGAGTGGTCCTGTGACTTCTGTATTTGCTCACATGAAATTCTGGCTCCTATGGAGTGAGCCAGCAGAGTGGAGTCACTCAGGTGGCACGTCACACTACTGACACTCCCATGAGCGCTGATGGAAAGCCTTTGTAAGGGGGAGGCTCACTCCCCAGAACACAATGCTCCCCACCCCCTGAGAAGCACAACCAGACTAGACATGCCAAGCCCCCCACCCCGCCCACCCCAGCCCCTGCCCCACCATGTCTGAGCAGAGAGAGCCTCTCCCTTACTTGGCTGCCAGAATGTGACAGCTGGGTATTTTTTTGGTGTAGAGTCTGAGAACACTGTGCTAGAAGGAAACTTATGACTGACCATCAGAGGTGAAGAGGAAAGAGAACTGGCTTGGCGTCAAGCAGAGCAGGTCCAAACCCTGGCGAACAGTGCCGTCTTAGTCCCAGTGACTTCACCTATGAAATGGGGATAAAATAGCTGCATTGCCAACCTTATCCCGCGGCATCAAGGATTAACGGAGAGACTGCATGGAGAATGCCTTGCTGCCCCCTCCCCACTCTCTTTGCCCCTTGCCCTCCACATTGGACGGAGCTCTTTGGAAGCAGCAGCCGCATCGCACCCTCTTTGACCCCAGTCCTCAGCACATCATCTCCCAGGGAACGTCCTCGTTCACATCTGCTGGATGAGTGACTGAACTCTCCTGCTTTACCTGCAAGGAAACAGATCTGGAGAGGCAGAGGGACTTGGCCCAGCCCACAGCCAGGGATGGAGAGCCACGGCCCCTCGCTCCCATATTCTGCCGCACATGTGCTATGTTTGCCAAAGCATGTGCAACGTATGGCAAAGCTCCTCTTCACACTCCAGAGCCTTCTTCTTTCTTTCTTTCTTTCTTTCTTTTTTTTTTTTTTTGAGTTGGAGTCTCACTCTGTCACCCAGACTGGAGTGCAGTGGCCGCTCCCGGCCACCACCGCCTCGACCTGCCAAGCTCCGGTGGTCTTTCCGCCTCAGCCTTCCAAGTAGCTGGAACTACAGGTGTGCGTTACCACGCCTGGCTCATTTTGATTTATTGTAGAGATGAGGTCTCGCCAAGTTGCCCAGGCGGGTCTCGAACCCGCGGGCTCAGGCAATTCATTCACCTCAGCCTCCCAAAGCGTGGGATTACAGGCTGAGTCACCGAGCCCGGCGAGCCTTTCTTCTTTCAACCGCGAGTGTCAAGCCCAGGTTTCTCAGACTCCAGAACTATGCGCTCAGCTTACAAGGTCCACCAGAAATTTCAGTGGTGCCTGAGCACCTTTTTGTAACTGTTTCCCAGCCATGGATTTCCCCACTCCGCTTCCTTGCATGGCCCCCAGAGGGAAGAGTAGCCAGAGTCTGAGGCCCCCGGCCAAATTGCCCACCTGCTCCCCTTCAGTGGGCCCTCGCTGCCAAAAGCTACGAAACAAGACATACTGTCTTCATTGATTCCAAGACACACATTTCTTCAAATTTTAGCATCTCTAAAGTCTGATGAGACTTAACAGTTGATGGCATCTTACAATTATAAACGAAAGCATGGTAGAACATACAATACACTTGTGTCTTGAAACTGCCTGAGATGAAATGAAACCCAGCATGGCCAGCCGGGACAGTGTCACTGCAGGCCTGTACACTGTTTCCCTGGGATATTCAGACCCTGGAGGCTTACTTCCATCTGAGTTCGCTGTCCCTTATCTCACCAACAGGGAAAAGAACCAGAACCACAGAGCCAGCCCTCTGCAAGCCAAGGAGAGTGGCCTCCCTAGAAGCCAACCTGCTGACACCTTGATCTCAGACTCCCAGCCTCCAGAACCACCCGGTCTATGGGACTTTTTGTTACAGCAGCCCTAGCTAGCAAACAAATACAGTGAGGAAGACTGAGGCCCAGAGAGGTAAAACAGTGAGAAGAGCCTGAAGGGGGATTTTGTACCCAGGCTGTCAGCTCCATATCCCATGCTCCAGGCCTTAGACTTCCACTGCAGAGGAAGCCTTCAGGCTCCAGCCCCAGGTAGTCGTACCATTGCCCAAGGCCACTCCTGCTTCCTGGTGCCCAGGCAGCCTGACTGGCCTAGGTGGGTTCCTGGCAGTTCCTCTGCCTTGAATTCCTCCAGTATGACGTATGAAACCAGGATGACCCCGTGGCAGAGAAGAGAAAGTGAACCATGATGGTGGCGCTGAGAACAAACACACACACACACACACACACACACACACACACACACACACTCACGCACTCACGCATGCCTGGTATTCAAGGCTCTTGTCTTCTAGAGTGCTGCTCTTTCTGCCTCTTCATGCTATCTTGGAATTATGCTATAAAGGCAACCCCACAGTCTGATGTTCAGCCCTGGTGTGTCATTAAAAATCTGGTGCTAAGGTTGGGCCTGTAATTCCAACACGTTGGGAGGCTGAAGCAGGAATATTGCTTGAACCCAGGAGTTTGAGCCCAGCACTGACAACATAGCAAAAAAAAAAAAAGAAGAAGAAGGAAAAGAAAAAATTAGCCAGGCGTGGTGATACGTGCCTGCAGTCCCAGCTACTCAGGATGCTGAGGTGGAAGGATGGCCTCACCCAGGAGGTCAAGGCTATGGTGAGCCATAACCGTCATGATCGTGCCACTGCACTCCATCCTGGGTGACAGAGTGAGATCCTAACACAAAAAAATAAAAAATAAAAAACCTGCCAGATGCAGTAGCTCATGCCTGTAATCCCAACACTTTGGGAGGCTGAGGCAAGAGGACTGCCTGAGCCCATGGGTTCGAGACCAGCCTGGGCATCTTGGCAAGCCCTCAACTCTACGATAAATAAAAAAATTAGCTGGGCATGATGGCATGCGCCTATAGTTCTAGCTACATGGGAGGCTGAGGCAGAAGGATCACCTGAGCCCAGCAGGTCACTCTTGGGCTACAGAGTGAGACTCCAACTCACAATAAATAACAAACAAACAAACAAATAAATGAATAAAATTTAAAACCTGGTCCAGGTAACAACTGCCACTGGTTAGGCACCAATTGTCTATATTATCTCATTTAATCTAAACAACAATCTGAGAGGACACTATCATTACAGCTATTGACAGGTGAAGACACTGAGGCCTACATAGATTAAATGACCTGAGGAAATGAAGCCAGAAGGTGGCAGACCTCAGATCTGAGATCAAGTCTGTCTAATGCAGAAGTCCAGAGCTACCAAGTTGCAGAACTCCAGAGGCTTCATTCACACAAAATAATGGCATACACTATGACTGGTCCTCCCACGAGTTGTGTGGCCCCCAGCCCTACAGCTCCTCTTTGCTCCACCTCCTAGTGCTTCTAATGTAAGGATACCAAAGCCAGTTCCTAAGTCCCTGTAGGCCACTGCTAGGCCCTGGGGGCACAGGTCTGAGACTGTAACAGGGAAGTAAACAATTTCAACACAGTTAGATTGTCTTTGTTAGAGGAGCAAAGGTAAGAGGCGTTGCCAGGCGCGGTGGCTCATGCCTGTCCTCCCAGCACTTTGGGAGGTGGAGGCATGAGGATTGCCTGAGCCTAGGGGTTTGAGCCAAACCTGGGCAACTTGGTGAGAGCTTGTCTCTACTATAAATCAAAAAATTAGCCATGCATGTGCCTATAGTCCCAGCTACTTGAAAGGCTGAGGCAAAAGGATCACCTGAGTCCAGTAGGTTGAGGCTGTGGTGACCGTGAGCGTGCCACTGCACTCCAGCCTGAGTGACAGAATGAGACCCTGACTCAAAAAAAAAGCGGGGGTGGAGGGTAGGGGAGGGTGAGAGAGACCTGAGAGAACTAGGGACCCCATTAAAGGAGATACAAAGGGTGGTGGGAGATGCCTTGCCAAGGGTGACATCCTTATGATGCGTATTAAAGGATGAGTGAAGGCTTACCGGGCAGACAAGGTGAGGAAGTGTAAAAGACATCGTGTGCAAATAATAATAGCTAATATCAATGAAGCACTCATTAGGTATCAGGCATGGTACTTGGTGCTTGGCAGTATCTCACTGAGTTCTCACCACAACTCTATGCGATAGGTACTACCACCAGGTTTATAGGTGACAACACTGAGGCTCAGAGAAGGTGAGTAACTTGCTCAAAGTTACACAGCTGTTCAATGGTGGGAACAGGATTCCTACCCTGATCTGCTGTCTCAGAAACCTGAGCTCTCACCACTACCATGTTATTATGTTTGTGCAGAGGCTTACAATTGACAGTTAATGAAAGAACTGGACTGTTTCCTTGATCATTTCTCTAATTATTCTTTTTCTTCCTTCTTTCCTTTCTCTCTTTCTCTCTTTTTTTTTTTTCTTTCTCCTTTCTTTTTTGAGACTAAATCTCGCTGTTGGCCAGGCTAGTCTCAAACTCCTGGCCTCAAGCAATCCTCCCACCTCAGCCTCCTAAAGTGCTGGGATTATGGACGTGAGCCTCTGCTCTCTGATTTTTCTAATTGTAGTTAATGGTGGTCAGCTCTTTCTCCAGCCTCCTCTGATCAGAGTGAGAGGAGTTTCAGGATTCATTTGGCCGTGAGATGGGGTAAGATAAGATGTGCCTGGAACTTGTTTACATTTGGAAGCCTCTAGGGCTTTATGATATTTTCCTTTTTTTTTTTTTTTGCATTGCCGTAAGAAAAATTCAGATAAACCAGAAGATACTTCATCTCCAGAATCCACCATTTTAAGAAAAGCCGAGGAGGAGTCACTTAGTGAATTCTGTCCAAGTTGATTCAGTGCCCTGCTGGCCAGAAGCCCCAGATTGAGTGTGGAGTGTTTTATTCTGCTGTTTTGAATACTGGGTCAGCAAAATACATCCCAGGATTATTTGTCTGTTTTTCTCTGTTGCCTCATGACCTCAGACAAGACTAGCCAAAGTTCACTCTCCCACCAGCACTCTCAAAGAAGTCCTCCTTGGGATAAAATGTAAGACAGAATTAAGAAAGTCTCAAAGATGCGCTAAGGCTTTTCTAAGTGTTCCATGCACAGGTGGGGGTGCGAGAGAGAGCAAGACTAAGCGTCAGGTGTCCAGGCGTCATGCATGCCTCAGCTCTTTCTCTCACTTGCTGTGTGATGTGGACAGGTTGCTCTGACTCTCTGGACTTGTTTCTTTGTGTGTGAAGCAGTGGGGTCAGTTATGGGGTCAGCTGAATAAATGTTCAATTCATTCATGTTTGTTGCAAACACGAATAAGGACCTTCCACAGGCAAGAACTGTACTGAGGGCTGGGGATATCAAGGCGTGAAATGTAGCCCGTTTCAAGAGAGCTCCCAGGCCAAGGCTGGGAACTAGTAAATTATATGGATGAAGTGGAAAGAGGGACAACCTCCTTTCCCTACTTGGATAACCTGGTGGGCTCAGGGATGCAGCATCTGGGTTGGACCTTATTCATTAATTTATTTAGAGCTGGGGTCTCGCTCTGTCACCCAGGCTAGAAGTGCAGTAGCAACCTTGACCTCCTGGGCTCAGGCAATCCTACCTCAGCCCCTCAAGTAGCTGGAACTACTGGCGTTTGCCTTACCATACCTGGCTAATTTTTGCATTTTTTTGTAGAGATGAGGTATTGCTATGTTACCTAGGCTGGTCTCGAACTCTGGCCTCAAGCAATCCTCCCTCCTCGGCCTCCCAAAATGCTAGGGTTACAGGCCATGGGCTGGACTTTTTAAAGGGTAGGTAGGCCGGGCTCGGTGGCTCAGCCTGTAATCCCAGCGCTTTGGGAGGCCGAGGCGAATGAATTGCCTGAGCCCGTGGGTTTGAGACCCGCCAGGCAACTTGGTGAGACCTCATCTTTACACTACATCAAAAATTACCCGGGCATGGTAGCACATGCCTGTAGTTCCGGCTACTTGGAAAGCTGAGGCGGAAGGATCGCCAGAGTCCAGCTGGTCGAGGCTGCAGTGGCCGGGAGCGTGCCACTGCACTCCAGTCTGGGTGACAGAGTGAGACTCCAACTCAAATAAATAAATAAAGGGTCGGTAGAGTTCTCTAGAGCCACAAAGTGGGGAAGGGCATACCAGCAGAGCAAAGGCTCAGCAACTTGAAAGAGCGAGGTCACCTTTTTAACAGAGGCACCAGAGAGACGTGACTGGGAATGGCTAATGGCCTGGCTTCAAATCCTGGGTCTCCTACTTACTCGTGATGTGACTTTCAGCAAGTTATTTCACCTCTCTGAGCCTAACTCCCTCAGCAGACAAACAGAGATAATAATTATACTTCCCTGGTAGGGTTCTGGAAGGATTAGATAAATTAATGCATGTAAAATAATTAGAACAGTGACTGACACCTGTTATACACTCAGTACATGATTATTATCTTGTACTATTCTTTTTTTTTAAGTCATAGTCTCACTCTGTCACTCAGGTTGGAGTGCAGTGGCACACTCACAGCCGCCGCAGCCTTGAACTGCTGAGCTCAGGCAATCCTTCCACCTCAGCTGGAACCACAGGCATGCACCACCACGCCTGGCTAATTTTTTAAAAATTTATTGTAGAGATGAGGTCTCACCAAATTGCCCAGGCTGGCCTTGGGCAATCCTCTGGCAATCCTCTCGCCTCTGCCTGGGCTCTGGCAATCCTCTCACCTCTGCCTCCCAAAGTGCTGGGATTACAGGTGTGAGCCACTGAGCCCAGTTCACATCATTATTATTCTGTGTAGTTAGTCTAGGCTTAGAGGCTAGCTAGAGAATTAGCTAATAAAGTATACTGAAGCCTGATTAGGAAGGGTTTTGTATGTCATGTTGATTCAATGTCATGTGTCTCATGTACGTCATGTTGATTCAATTCAATCACTGTTTATCTAGCCCTGGGATACAGTACTAAGTTGGAGCCAGACACTGCCTTTAAGGAATTGCCCTAGAGTAGGGATGCCAAGTGACACTGAGGGAGGGAAGCAGTAAAGGTGGAATGTAGTGGAGACAACTCAAGCAGACATATGCCCTTCATCACATAGGAATTATAACAAAAAAGGGATTTGCCCAAGGGAGCCTGCATTCGAAGGCAGATGGGTAACCTCTCTGTGTGTAATCTCCCAGGCACAGCCTGGAGACTAGACTGGGGTAGTTAACTTGACTTTGTATAGGGCTCGGGGGATGACCAAATGGAAATAGACGCGAGCGAGGACATCTTCACAAGGTAAGGTCTACCCCTCTTCAGCGTGGAGCACCTATGGGAGGCGTCTCTGCACAGCCCATGCTGTATGTGTATCAGAGGCCATGTCCTCCCCCACCCAACAGTTCTAATCAGCCCATGTGAACTGCTCAGAGTCTCAGCCCCAGAAAGAGACCCAGAGGGGCAGCTGGTTTTTCATTTGCCTGTCTCAAGCTTATCTTTCACATTGATTTTCTTTCTTTTACTCAATTGTCTCATAGAATCATCACCCCTTAAAGGAGAGACTGGTCCTCCCACAATGACATGACCTTCCTCTCTGGCCTGAGAATATTCAATCCCTTAGGAAAATAGATAATAAACTCATTGTAGCAGAGGCTTCTGGTTGCTCCTCGATATCCATTTTACCCTACTTCTTCCAGTAATAGAAGCACAAATTCTAACTAGGCACTTAGCCACTCAAAAGAAAGACTGTATTTCCCAGTCCCCCTTACAGCTAGCTATGGCCATATGACTGATATCTGACCAACAGGGTATGAGAAGAAGTGGTGTGGGTATGATGGAGTGTGCCCATCTTCTTTCTTCCTCCTTTATGTTGGCTGGCACACATGTGACAGGAGCAGCCACCATGGACCATGAGGTGAGGGTCACATGCTGAGTATGGTGGAGCCACAATAGAGAAGGAACCTGGGTTACTGACATCATGAAGTACTGTACCAGCCCTGGGCTGACTACGTCTATACTTCTATGAGAGAGAAAATAAATGTTATATTAGATAGTTTGGGCTGCTATACCAAAAGTATCATAGACTGGGTAGCTTAAACAACAAACATTTATTTCCCACAGTTCTAGAGACTGAGAAGTCCAAGATCCAGATGCTGGCAGTCCCAGTGTCTGGTAAAGCACTTTCACTGGTTTGCAGATGACACTAATCCACTAATCCCACCATGTGGGCTCCAATCACATAACCTAATTACCTCCCAAGGCCTCACTTCCAAACACCATCACTTTGGGGACTAAGGTTTCAACATATGAATTTTAGGGGACGTAAACATCCAGTCCATAGCATCATGGTAATGAAGGGCTGGGGGTTGGACATTGGGAGAAGATTGTATCATATTGCAGCAGAAGATGAGAGATGGGATATTTGAGACACAGACAGTTCAAAATATACCCCACTGAGCTCCATGGGAGATGTTCAGAGCGTGTTCTTGTGATGTCAGAAAGTATCATCAGCCCAATACAATATATGGTACCTCCTTATATTATCATAAAGACCCCAACGGGTCAAGTCTTCTCAAAAGAAGATCTACTACTCAGAGACTCCTGCTACTGTGTCTAGCCATATGCTCCAATTTGGACTCCAGATGCTAGTGCCATTGTAGATAGCATTCAAGCTAAGACTTCCGGACATGTTCCATAGTGAGATCAACCCTGCCTGTACCTACTCACCTCCATACCAGTCTATTGCTGAGGCCCCAGCATGTCCCCTGATCAGGCTAGGAGAGACACCTTTGCATGTGATCTTCATTCATTCCCTTTAATCATTTCAATGTGCCAAATATTCCCAATTCTTCAAGATCTAGCTCAAGCAGCTCCTCCCTGAGGCACTGCTAACTTTAGTTCCCCTTCTTCACCTCCTATTGCTATTATTAATAACAACATTAATAATTCATTAAGCCCTTACAAAGAGCCAGGCACTGTGCTAAGTTATTTACAAAACATAATCATTCAATTGAGTCTTCACAATGACCCTCTGAGATAGGTGTTATTATCCCCCATTCTGTAGATGAGAAAACTGAGGCTGAGAGAGGTGAAGCAATGTGTCCAAGGTCAGAGAGTTGGTAAGCGAATGAGTCAGGATTTAAGCCTATGTAGCCACTAACAACTGCCCAGCACTACCCCACTGGAAGTGGGGTAGTCTAAGTGCTTCTTAGACTCCCTTGACTTTCTTTTTTTTTTTTTTAGTAAGAGCGTCACTCTGTTGTCCAGGCTGGAGTGCAGTGGCATGCTCATGGCCACCGCAGCCTCAACCTGCTGGGCCCAGGCAATCCTTCCACTTCAGCCTTCCAAGTAACTGGAACCACAATCGTGCACCACCATGCCCAGCTAATTTTTTTATTTACTATAAGGGACAAGGTCTCACCAAATTACCTAGGCTGGTCTTGAACCCTTGGACTCGGGTAATCCTCTCATCTCCGCCTCCCAAAGCGCTGGGATTACAGGCGTGAGCCATCATGCCAGCTTCCCTTGACTCTACCCAGACTCCCTCAGGGTGGGATAATTTCTCAGACCCACTCCAGCTCTGGCAGCCTAGGGTTCTGAGATCATCAGAGGGAGTGACAAAGGGCCACAGAGCCTTCTTGGTGGCTATCTATGAAGTATTGCCAGGGCCTCTGGTGCTGAGTTCTTTTCTAAAAGCAGGTCCTCCCCCAACTCAGCCCTTGATGCGGGATGCATCTTTAGAATTCCTGGACTCAGCTTGTGAATATCGATTGTTTCCAGGGGCAAGTCAGCAATTTGTGGTTTCCCGACAATGGCTCTGTGTTCTATTATAGAACTTGGCTTGTTTGCATTTCCATCATCAGGCTGGGCACAGGCTCAAACAGCTCCTCCTTGAGGCACTGCTAAGGTCTGGCCTACCCTTTTGCCTGGTGACCCAGAGCTATTCTGGTTGAGTCCTGTGGTCAGGTCATCTCCCCCCACCCCTCAGAGTGGGGACTGCAGGACAGAGGAGAAGGCGCAGCTCTGCTATCAGAAAGATAAAACCCAAACAAAACCGTAGTTCTTGCCAGAGAAATGATCATTATGAGACCCATTTTTGTCAATGTCCATTTTGGTGCATTAAAGGAAAACGAGTAGGTTTAAGTCAAGGGTGGTAGTGTTGATAAGGGGGTGGGGGAAACAAGCACCCTCTTATGCTACTGGCTGGCATCAACTAATACTATCTCTCTGAAGGATAAATAGGTCCTACTTATTGACCTCTCAAATGTGCAAACCCTTTCCTGTAGCACTTCCAGTTCTGGAAATTTATCTTACAGATATTCTTGCACATTATGCAACGATGGGTGGTTGTACAGATGTTTACTCTCGCGTTATTTATAATAGCAAAAAAAATGACCATCAGTTAGGAACTTATTATATAAATAAATTAGTGTTTAACCACACAATGGAACATTTGGCAGCTATTTTCAGAAAAGTAGTAGATTTGTATGTGCTGAAATGGAACATTCTCCAAGATATTCTGTTAAGTTAAAAAAAGCAAGGTACTGGAGGCGGGGAGCAAAATGCTGGATGTGAAAAAAATGTATATGTGTGTATATATATAGAACAAAATACTTTAAAAAAAGAACAAAATTCTGGAAAGATAATAAGAAATATCAACAATGATGACTTCTGAATAAAAGGCCTGGAGTAAGAGAGAAACTAAATTTGAACTGGTTTAATTTTCTTCCCCACATGCTTACATTACTTTTTTTTAAATTTTCATGCCAGTTTGTGAAAATGAAACACTTTTATTTTTAAAAAGTATCCAGGGTAGGGCCGGGCAAAGTGGCTCATGCCTGTAATCCCAGCACTTTAGGAAGTGGAGGCTAGAGGATTGCCTGAGCCCAGGGGTTTGAGACCAACCTGAGCAACTTGGCAAGATCTCCTTTCTACAATACATCAAAAAATTAGCCAGGTGTGGTGGTGAACACTTGTAGTTTTAGCTACTTGGAAGACTGAGGCAGAAGGATCCCCTGAGCCCAGCAGGTTGAAGCTGTGGTAGCTGTGACTGGGTCACTGCATTCTAACCACTGCGCTCTAGCCTGGGTGACTGAGACTCTGACTAAAAAAAAAAAAAAAAAAAGTACGCAGGTTGGAAAAAAATATTCTTTTTATTTTTATTTTTTGAGTTGGAGTCTCACTCTGTCACCTAAACTGGAGTGCAGTGGTCA